>NW_026713233.1:0-27848 GCF_029784015.1 Lycium ferocissimum | reverse complement strand
ATCATTATAACATGCATACTTATTCCATAACACAAAAGAATAGAATTCTCACCTCTTTCTTGAAATTTCGACTTGCCGCAAACGTGGCTCTTTCGCCAAACTAATTATACCATGTCGGAGAGCGTCTTGAGCTTGTTAAGAATTCACAAAGAACAAGATTTTTGGATCAAGGACTAAGGCTCCAAGAATTTTTTTCTTTTCTTTTTCTCTTTCTCCTTTCCTTGGCCGATTGCCTTCTTTCTTTTTCTTCTTGATTTTTCTTTGTTTTTCTTGAAACTTCTAAGGCTAATGATCCCTTTATATTAATTGGCACATGGAAAAATTTAATCAAACTTTGGTGGGTTTGGGCCATAAGTGGCCGGCCACCCCCTCTCTTTTGGGCCTCATTTTCTTATTTTTTTTTTAGCCCAATCACTTAAAATTCTTGTTTTGAAATTCCCGAAACTAATTTTCAAAATTCCAATTTTTCCTTGGCCTTCTCCAATGTTCTCGTGTCAATATTTTCCATAAATAACAACATACACGCCACACAAAATCAAAGCATGGCCTTAGTCTTACAAATCACCATTATGTCCAAATTTCCCGAATGTGCAAAAACACGGGATATAACACGGATCCTCATACTGATGCCGCTTAATATCTTCTGTCATAGAGGACTCAGCAATACCTCGAACAGAAACCCCAACATCTCCAGAATCTGCCAAGCGAACTCCAAGACTAGCCAACTGATGAATATCGCGAACCATTTCTTTCCTCTCTGATGGCACGTCTGCTAGGCTACCTATATGTCACACCCTGATTTTACTAGGGTGTGATGGGCACCCGACCCCATGCTCGGAGCCGAGCGAACCCGCGGACTCTTATTACAGACATAACTCCTGAGACTCTTAATCAAACACAAATGACAATTTCGGAAATGGTTTTCGGGACATACTTTTTTTTTTTTTGTAATTTTCAAATCAACAGAATCTAAAATACATGGAATTTATTACATAATACAGAACGACATATCGGCTGATGGAGCCGGATACAAAACTGATGTGCTGAACCCACGACTCTGTCTGCAAAGTCTCTAACAGATAACCAGAACATATAGCATACACACTTTGACTCGGCAGCACTCCAGGAGCAAAAGGAGCTTGCCAATGCCACTGGAACATCTTCTATACTGTCTTCTAGTCATCTGGGTGTACCTGCGCGGCATGAAACGCAGCCCCCGAAGAACAGGGGGTCGCATTTTAATATGTACCGAGTATGTAAAGCATAGAGACCAACAAACAGAATTATAACAAAATGAGGATACGAAACATAAATGTAATAATCTTATATCGTAAATGCTTACTCATAACACATAAGCAAATGCATAGCAAAACATGCCATAGCCGGTCCCCCATCAAGAGACTCGGCAAACGTAAAGTGGTCGCCCCGACACTGCGCCACAACATATCGATCAAATCGAAATGTGCACATATCATAGCATATCGATGGCCATATCATATCCAGTGTGTACATGGCACAACATACTCCACAACCCATGTACATGTATACCGCCCTCACACGAGGCACCCGCGAACAATGCAGCCGGAAAACGCTTGATACCGCATCCCCGGCTCCGGCTCGGTGAAGGAAGCATTGAGGCATCCACGAGCGGAGTAGTGAGAAACTAAATGCAACATAAAATGTACAACAAATACAGAGATCGGACGGAATAATCAAACGACATATCATGAAAAGGGTCCGGACGAGGCATAGCACATACCTTTTAACGGCCGCGGAGGATGCTTATCAAAATAGAACTTTAGGGGTCATTTGTGTATATCAAAATATAAAACATATACAGAAACTCGATAGCATAACTCAAAGGGCAGACCTTATAGCGAACATTTGACAATAATCAAAACATAAGTCTTTCGGATATCAGAGTGGTTCGTGTCAAGATAGTCTTTCGGCGCTTCAAATCCCAAAGTAGGTCATAAGACTCAATAAAATAATTATAGCAGTTATTCTTTAGAACTTAGAAAGGGAGTTAAGAGTTTTTCTTAGTTTCCATTCAAAGGTAGTTTAAATAGGATATTGGGAAAAATTCGGACAAAGTGAGCCCACCTCGACCAAATGAGGTGGCGTATGCAAATTACGTATGTTAAACTTCATAACGTCATCTATGGGGATTTTAAGGTAATCGGATTTCATTTGCACAAGTTCTGAGGGGTTAGACGACCTTTATAACTATTCACACAATATTCAATTCAATTCTAATGAATGAAAAAAGGGGCGTTTTTGGACATGAATTCCGAGGAGTAGAGTTGTCCCCGAGGTCCAAATCCAAACCTAGTACATCTAAGACATGCCAAGAGAAGGAATGGGAGAGCTTTACATACCTTTTTTGCTTTTTAAGCTCGTCGAAACTCCAATCCCGTTTCGTCCAAAACCTACAAATGGTCACATTTACCAATTACTATTCATGAGGCTCAAAATTCTAACCTTAGTTTACTACTTGTCTACCGAAATTTCGGCAGCATCTCCCCCATAAATATGACACCCCCGAGATTCAAACTCGGCTAAAACAACAACAACCATACCCACAACAATATAAACAACATCAACAATCGACTAAAAACGCATTCTAGCGCAAATAGTCTTGTTTTCCAAATAATGCAACAACTCCAAATCCAACTTTACACTTACAAACCAATATCAATATGTTCATAGTCACATACTAATTTAAGATCATTCAAACATAAACCAAGAGCATTCCAAGCTATATATCCAATATTCAACAATTCCATCAATTTCCATATTCAATCCAAAATTCTCATACATGCAACGAAACCATTCCAACGCATTTTCTACTTACTAATTCATCTCCAACAACAACAATCTACACTTTATCAACTTCATTATCTTAATATCATAAAATCGCATTAATATGACATAATTCTCTACATTTCATTTTCATGCCAACTTACCCCATATATGCTTCATTTACATTGTAATGATCACAACAACACAACTAACATGTTACACAAAATGAATCCATCACCATTCCATCCACATATAGGCCACGGCCAACATGCAATTCTCCAATTTCATCCCTTTTTCATTCAACTTTCATTTTCAATACAATTTCCATAATAACCACAACTAGAATGCAACATAAAATTCAACTCATCTCAACTATACCACACACACCCATGCACGGCCACATGCATATATTCATATCCACTTTGCAAACTTCCATATTTTCATAAATTCTACTCATATCCATAAACTACAACCCAAACAAACCTTCATAACATAAATAGAAGGGATGAATTCTTACCTTTTCCTTCCAACTTCCTCACTTAACTCAAGTGTGAGATTGATGAAACCAATGCTCAATCTTCCAAAACAACTACACCAAGTTGTAAAGGGACCTTGAATTAGTAGGAATATAACAAGAAAATAATTTTTGGACCAATTTTTCAAAGGGTAAAATAGGGGGGGTGTTGGCCGAACACCCTTCTCTTTGTTCTTGTTCTTGTTTTTCTCCTTCTATTCTTTCTCTTGAACCTTCCATATGTTAAGTGATAATTATATAGTCCAACTTATTAATTCATCACATGGATGAATTATGGTGGGCTTGGATCCTCCTAATGGGCCATGGCCGGCCACCCTATACATTGGGCCTTGGCTTGTTTTTTTTTTTTTAAATTCTCTAAGCCCAATTATTTTGTCCATATTTTTGCTAATTCATGAAACCAATTTTTAACATTCCAATTTTGCCCTTAGTCTTTTCCAATATTTCCACATCTAAATTTTTCATAACCAACTTATGAACCAAACAATATCAATTCATTACATTGTCCTTAACTTGTCTCACAAAATCCCAAGATGTCCAAAGGTGTAAAATACGAGTTGTAACACTATAGACTTGCGACTAAGTGCATCTGCCACAACATTAGCTTTCCCTGGATGGTAGAGAATATCAACATCATAATCTTTCAGCAACTCTAACCACCTCCGCTGTCGCAAGTTCGGCTCCTTCTTAAAGATGTACCGAGGCTCTTATGATCCGTATAAATATCAACGTGAACCCCATATAAATAATGTCTCCACATCTTCAAAGCATGAATAACCGCGGCCAACTCCAAATCGTGAGTAAGATAATTCTTTTCATGTTTTCTGAGCTGTCGGGAAGCATAAGCTATCACCCTGCCGTGCTGCATCGACACACACCCCAAACCAATACCAGAGGCATCACAATAAATCACATACCCATACGGACCCTCGGAAAGAGTCGGGACCGGAGCGTAGCCGCTTCTCTTTCGAATCGGAAGCTAGGCTCGCAAGCATCGGACCACTGAAACTTAGCTCCCTTCTGAGTCAGCCTTGTCAAAGGCACTAAAATCGAAGCAAATTTCTCTACGAACCTCCTGTAATAACCGGCCAAACCCAGAAAGCTACGCACCTCAGTCGGCGTCGTAGGTCGAGGCCAATTCTTTACGGCCTCAATCTTCTGGGTATCCACCCGGACGCCATCAGCCCCAATGATATGTCCCAGAAATGCCACTGAAGATAACCAGAATTCACATTTAGAAAATTTAGCATATAATCTGCGGTGCCGAAGTGTGCCAAGTCTTGTCCTCAAATGGTGCGTATGCTCGCTTCCGACCGAGAATAAACCGGCATCGATAAATACGATCACAAACATATCCAAGAACGGTCCGAATACCCGATTCATCGGTCCATAAATACTGTGCCGGGCATTTGTCGGCCCAAAAGACATCACTCGAATTCATAGTGCCCATATCGGGTCCTCGAATCTTTGTCTTGGGAATATCACCTCTCGTACCCGTACACCGATGATAGCGACCGCGCAGGTCTATCTTCGAGAAACACCTGGCACCCTGCAACTGATCAAACAAATCATCAATCCTGGGGAGGGGATACTTGTTCTTGATGGTTACCTTATTCAGCTGCCGGTAATCAATGCACATCCGTAGCGATCCATCCTTCTTTCTCACAAATAAAACCGGAGCTCCCCAGGGTGATGTACTGGGCCGAATGAAACCCTTCTCCAATAAATCTCTCAAATTACTCCTTAAATTCTTTCAATTCTGCGGGTGCCATTCGTATGGAGGGATAGAGATAGGCCGTGAGTATCCGGCAACAAATCAATAGCAAACTCTATCTCCCGCTCGGGGGAAGACACAGAAGCTCATACGGGAATACATCTACAAATTCATTAACCACTGGGACCGACCGAAGAGTCGGTGCCTCGCCTCTAAATCATGAACACGGACCGATGATAAATATACCCCTTTCGATCATTTTGCGGCCTTGAGGTATGAAATAAACTTACCCCTCGGCGATGTGTATTACTGCCCATTCTATAACGGTCCCCCGGGAACCGGAAACGGACTATCTTCTTTTGACGGTCGACGTAGCATAACAAGAAGCTAGCCAATCCATACCCATAATCACGTCGAACTCGGTCATATCTAACTTTCTGCCGGATCGGCCTTAGTACGGCGGCCACGGATAATCACCGAACAATCTCTATAAATCGGCGGCTATAACGAATCCCTATCGGTGTAGCTACCTCAAAAGGCTCTATCGACTCCGATTCTATCCCAATTTTATTAGCAACAAGTGGAGAAATATACGATAATGTAGAACCGGGATCAATCAATGCATACACATCTCGAGAGAAAACCGATGTATACCCGTGACGACATTAGGCGACGCCTCCGGTCTGTCGGGCAAGGCTAAAGCATATATGCGGTTCGAAGGACCGCTAGAACCAGAACTCCACCACGACCCCTTCCTCATCCTACGATGCTTGGTGTACCTCGCCCCGCCGGGCGCGCCCGAGGACGAAGATGAACCACCGGGCGATCCGTTAGATCGGCGAAACCGCCGTACCACCCCTAACCCACGGTCTCTCTCCCCGATGGCCACGACGGCCGCAAGTAAGCACGCACCCGTGGCGCGAAAGCACTCTCGGTGCTGTCTCCCACGTAGGAACACGGAGGTCGGGCGGTCTCATCCGACCGCCGGAGCCTCGTCCAACCGTGAGCACGAGCACGGAGCTACGGCACGCCCCAGAATAACCTCGCGCCATCGGATCTCCCGCGAAAACCGCGGGGTGTGCCCCGTGCTTGACCGGGGAGGATATACGCTTTCCGCTTTCTCGAGGCCTTTGCCTCGAAAGTCCCCGAGAATACCCGGACGATGCGGCCCTCTTGGGCCGACCCCCGTCATCGGCTCTATCAGGCTGGTTCCCTCGTCTGTCCTCCATGCCCTGGGCGTGGGCCTGAATGCGGGCGATATCCATACCGGACTGAGCTGCTAACACCAAGCAGCTATCAACGAAATACTGATCCAGCCCCACTATATATCTGTGCATCCGGTCAGTCATGCTAGCTACATATGCAGGCGCATATCTGGCCAGTGAATCAAACTCTAAGTTGTACTCCCGAACCGGCTCGGCCTTCGGCGGCCGTTCGGCGAGAAATCGTTCTACCCCGGCTCGCCTCACCTCCGGGCGAGAAAATGGGCCGAAAAGCCTCGGTAAACTCGCTCCATACGGGCCCGGAGGGCACCCTCACCTCCGGACAAAGATCCACGACTCATACCCGCTAGTCGCTACATCGTGCAACCGGTATGACGCCATCTCAACCGACTCTGTCTCGGTAGCACTAATCAACCGCGAGTGCACGCCGCATCCGTCGGATGAACTCATAAGGGTCCTGCGCGGCTTTGACCCGAAGAACTGCGGTGGCCCACAAAGTAGAAAATCACGGCCCCCGTGACCGTTACGCACATGTTCCGCACGATCATCCCTCGCTCCCCGTCTGGGGACCTCCCCCGCTACCAACTGAGTCAACAACTGAACTGCCTCCCGCAGGGTCCCATCATCCGCCCCTCCGGCCGCGCCGGAGGCGGCACGGTGCCGCGGAGCCGGCGGTGGAGCCGCCCCGGTCTTTGCGGGTCGCTCCAAATCCCTCCGATGCGGCGGTGTGGCGAACCAGCCGTCGGAGGCACAATCTCTCGGCTCTATCCGAGCACGAGCCCTAGTAGTCACCCGGGCTCGGTGGTCTCACCGCCGCCGTAGACTTGCCCTTCGGGCAGCCGTGGCCTTCCTCGGAGGCATCGGCGAAAACGAGCATTTCGTCGAAAAAGTCATCCCGATAACACGGCTACATCGCACGATTTAAGATCAGAAGAAAAGACAACATCCTAAATGTCATGTACCTTCCTGCTTATAGATGTGGTGCACAACACATCGATAAACAAGACTCTACTAGACACGATCTGTGGACACTCCGAGGACAAACCGCTCTGATACCACTTCTGTCACGACCCAACCCCGTAGGCCGTGACTAGTGCCCGATCTGGGCACCCAAACACACCTATCAAACGCTATCACAAGGTATATCAAACGCATCCAAGTATATAACAGAAGCCGACAAGGCTGTGTTACAAATTTATATAATTTCCAGAAAATTTTTGGCAGAGTTTCCTTTGTTTTACGGACTATCCAAAATAACCCTGCGCATAGAAAATACCAACAAAGGTCACACAGGGCCAACAGAACAGCATATATACATATGCGGGCGACAAGATACGCGCGGCGAATAGAGTCGCCCAAACACAACACATAAAAACACAACCGTACGGAAGTAGGCACAACCCACAAAACATGTCCACAGACCTCTAAATAGACAGACAGAATCATATGACGGGACAGGGCCCCGCCGTACCCATGAACAAATATATACAATGCAACGGACGAATATATACCAAAAATATAAGCTCCGGAATGAGAGGAGCACTCCAAATAGCAGAAGAGGGTGTCCTAAACAGGTGGATCACCAAACTGTGCGTCTGTACCTGCGGGCATGAAACGCAGCCCCCCGAAGAAAGGGGGGTCAGTACGAAATATGTACTGAGTATGCAAAGCAGAAAACGTAATATACAAATCTGGGTCACAATCGAAATAGAGGTACAGAAAGTAAATGCATTTCCAAAATATCAAAATATTACTTCAAAATATAAATCATGCATAGGGCACAGGAAATATGGTCGCCCGCCTCGATGGCGCCATAACAAAGCATAACACCGAAAAGTTTCAAATCTACGAATCTCCGTCACTTATCATACACGGCATATCGCCATACACGACATCACACCAAATATAAGTGGAACCGGCCCTCGAGCGAGGAACTCGGTGAACCATGAACACAGCATAACACCGAAATACATCATAATGCGCACGACAACAGAACCGGCCCGGGAATCGGCGAACGATATCATAGTAGGCACGAGCGGAGTAGTGAGTAATCATATGCATAAAATCATTATCATAAATCCAAAAGATAAGTCAAATATTCATATTCGAAATCGGAATAATAATTATTACTTTTTGTTTCAAAGTTATCGAATTCACATAAAAGGGCGTCGCGGGACCCATGGACGAGTATAGACCCGAACTGAGCCCGCCTATGAAAAACATACTCATTCTATATCATACAAACTCCTACGAAAATTTCAAAGCAATCCGAGCTTTTCGGAGAAAGTTATGAGCGTTTGAACTTTTGGAATCGCTAAAGAATAAGCTTTAAAACCAAAAATCAGCTTTCATGAAATCTTTACAAATTATGAATTCCAAGGATATAAGGATCAATGTTATGGAATATGAGCACAAGAATACCAAGGAAACAAATGCGAATCATAGACAAGCTCGGATTGCGAGAATAGAGTTTCCTAGAGGCTCGTATCATAGCCTACTTTAACTAAGGCATGCCAAAAAGAAAGGTTACTTTACATACCTCAAACGCTCTCCAAAATGATCCAAACTCAAGCTAAATCCCACCTATGATTCGGGCTGCCCACGATCTATAAACAAGCCATAAAATGCCAAACATTAGCTAAAGACTTTTTGGGCATTAAATTCCAAATTCGCCCTTAATTCTACAGAAATTTGGGCAGCATTTCCCCCGTAAATAGGCTACCCCGAGAATTCAACTGGGCCAAAACAATCAACAACAACAACAATAACCAACCTAGCAACATCAACCACCAATCCGGAAAGCAATACAACAACAATAGCTTTCTTTTCCATTATTCAACAACTTACATAAATTCAAGAATTCGATTCGACGACTTACCTTCAAGCCAAGATCGACGCTTATACATTCACATACTAACCCGAACCCATACCAACAATATTTAAGGACATTCTAAGCAATTCATACAACACTTCCAATAATCCAAATTTTTCTCCAATTTGGCCGAAAACAGATGACCCAAACCGAGACACCCCTATAACTTTTTTCTTCATTTTCAAATCATGATTTGTATCCACAATTCACATTCTAACAATGCTATTTTCACGAACATACAAATTACACTAAATGTGCAATAGCCTCCAAATCAGTCCGCAACAATCACAACATCAATTTGAGTCATAAAACATTCATTTCCAACATAGAATTCATAACGACGACGACTAAAACATTAAGCGATATCGATTCGTTCATTGTCATATAATATGACCCATTTCAACCAACACTACACATATACATATATGGATGATTCTCAATCGTTCTTCACCTTACAATGATCATAATATACTAACTAAACATTAATTTATCACTTCAATACAACACAACACACACACACACTACACGGCTAGAACACCCCAGCCACAACTCACTTCCAACATTCCATATTTCATGATTTTCCATCCAATTAGCATACTATAACAAGCATACAACCTTCACAATACATAAACAAGATCAAATCTTACCTTTTACTCTTCAACTTTCCAATAGCCCAGGGTTTCCAAAAGATGAAAAATAATGGATTGATCGCTCCAACGATGCTTCCACGCTACTTAGGGACCTCAAAATAATGGGTTTACATCAATGGAATAATTTTTGTAGGACAAGAAATGGGGTTGATTTTTTTTTGTCAGCTGGCCGAGAGCCTCACTTGGAGGTTTTCAGCTTTTGTTCTTTTTTCTAAGTGTTGGGAAAGAGTGAATGAAGACTAGAAGTCATCTTTGCTATTATAAGGAGTGTACAATTGTCCCTTGGCCCACATTAATGAGTTGTTCCAATTAAAAGATGACACAAAATTGTGTGGGGTCCCTCTCCCACTATACACGGCCCACCATGGGAATTGTGGATGATTTCAACTTCTAATTTTATCACTTTTGGTCCCAAATTTTCCTAATTGTTCCATACCAATAAATTCATGCACAACTTATATCTCAAAATAAAATCGAAGGTCAAGAATCCCGACTTTGTATCCCGAAATAGTTTTGTCCTTAACTTATCGAAATTAATCCAGATTGTTCCAATGTACAAAAATACGGGTTCTAACACTATGAGACATTGACATGCATGAGATATGCTTTAAAAGGCAAGTTTTATGATTTGCTATACTCTTTACTTCAGTGTGATCCAGCTTACTGTATCTTCCTGCTTTACATACTCAGTACATATTTCGTACTGACCCCCTTTCTTCGGGGGCTGCGTTTCATGTCGCGCAGGTACATACAGATGAGCCGAGGACATTAGTAGCAGATGTTCCAGCTGGATTGGCGAGCTCCATTTCTTCCCGAGTGTTGCGAGTCGAGCACATGTGTGATGTGGTATCCGGGGTTATGTTAGAGACTTTGCGGACGAGTCATATGTATAGTATGTCGGTTTGTAAGCGGCTCCATAAGCCGATGTATTGTTACGCATTATTTTACGATTTTATACGATTATAGACTTCATTTGATTTGAAAAAGTATGAAACGATATTTGATTTCCGAAAACCTTTCATGACGTATTTATGTTGTGATTTAAGGGCCCGAGATGATTTGAGTATAGCGAGAGTCGGTGGGTTCGCTCGGCCCTAAGTAAGGGTCGGTGCCCATCACGCCCGTCGGAAATTAGGTGTGACAAATTGGTATCGGAGCGGTTCGTCCTGGGGTTGTACGCAAAGTCTTGTCCGGTAGAGTCTGTTTATGGTGTGAAGCGCGCCACATTTATAAACGAGGCTACGGGCATCTAGGTGGTTACTCTTCTTTCACCTCTTAGATCGTGCCATAGAGCCAAGTCATAAGGAGTGAGATTTCTTACGCTAACCTTTGGTTGCAGCAGAAGAATGACACCGATAGAAGAAAGTGATTGATGATGTTGGAAGTTACAAAGTATGCAGGTAAGCAAAGGTATGAAAGGTATGTGTTGGGTAAGATAATAAAGTACGATTGAAACACAAGTTGAAGATTGAAAGGGAAAGTGAACAAGAAAGCGTAACAGGTGCAGTCCGAGTTGGACACACGAGGTAAGAATATCATCTTCGTACTGCTGTTGACATTGGGAGCCCTGTGTGGCTGTGATATGATATGATATGATATGTATATACATATGTGTTGGCCCTGTGAGGCACTGTTGGTATTTCCTGCATGCAGGTTTTGAGATAGTAAGAAATATAGAGGAAACTCTGCCGAAATTTTCCCAGAAATAAAAGGAGAAGGAGGTATGGGTTGTAATACGACTTAAAAAGTCGTGCCAATAGCAACGATAATATTTGACTAGGCTACGAGTATGGCCGACACCGAGAAAGAAGCTAACTGCTGAATTGAGGGTAATACTAATTAGAAGGTCGATATCGACATGATAAAAAGGAATTTGGAGAGAGCTTGAGATCCTAAGAGGTGATTCAGAAAAGAGCTGGTAAATTTTGATGGAGTGTTATTTAAAGTACCGACGGAATTGATAAGCAGGGATGAATTATGACAAGCTTATAGTTAAAAGAAATAATAGTACGATTAAGACAAGAGTACAAAGGAAAAGAATTGTGATGGATATGAATGTATGGATAAGACAACTTGTGAGATATTAAGGATAAAGTGGATCAGAAAAGGTAAAGGGTTAAGAAGTGCTACATTACAGGATCGACTACGAATAAGGTGTAATGTGGATATAATACGGAATGTCATGGAAATAAATAAAGTCGAGTGAGGAAGTGGCCAACGTTATGATGTAACCTATGTAGCTAGAATATAAAGGCAAGCGTGAAACGGGAAGGTGAGCTATAGAACGAATAAGGAAGACTTATCGAGTCCTGTAGGAGAAGTTTGGAATAAGGGTTACATAATGACAAAACGATAGCGAGAGTAAAGAAAGAAAGGGGTAATCGGAAGAAGGAAATAAGAATAGGCCATGACATGTGTAGCCAAGGATACGAGTACTATAAGTTACGGGACTGTAAAAGATTCGGTTATGGAAAGGATGAGAGTAGAAACCCAAAGGTCGACAACCCGGTATTTATAAGTAACGACGACGAAGGTGCGATCGCTACCATTGGGAATCTGGAAATCTAGGACGGAAACTAGACATACACATAGGTGAAAGATGAACATGGAGGATTGAAAAGGGCTAGAATAGTAACTGCGGAGTCAGAAGAGTAAGAGACCCTTCTAATTCAGAAGGAGATGTGTTATGAAGACGTTTCGGAAGCTGTTAAGATTTCAACTTACTCCAGATTATATGATGAAGGTCATGCGGCGAGGCGGACGCGATTATATTAGCATTACAGCATCGTATTTTATCAGAGTTTCAACATTAAGCGTGCTGGAGCGAGAGAAATTTCAGGATGGGTGACCCCCCTGGGAAGTTTTCTGAAAGTCTTACAAATTCAGACGTAAGAAGCAAATGAGAAGTGAGATTAATCTAAGGAAGATTAGAGTCTGCGGAGTGG
Organism: Lycium ferocissimum; assembly: GCF_029784015.1. Classification (NCBI taxonomy): domain Eukaryota; kingdom Viridiplantae; phylum Streptophyta; class Magnoliopsida; order Solanales; family Solanaceae; genus Lycium; species Lycium ferocissimum. The sequence goes on along the minus strand of NW_026713233.1, from coordinate 15,107 downwards.
GCAGAAACCTTAGGAGATCGCGTAGAACGGGGCGAATTAGACCGGTAAAGGGGAAGAAAGTGCATCACAGCTCTAGAGTTAGGGTGAATTGGAATAGCGTTTGGAGATATTTGTAAACAAGATAGTAGAAATCATACATGTATTGTCACGACCCAACTAGGGACGCGACGGCAACCCGATACTTGTACCGAGCACCTCTTATCTCGTGTCGTATTCTTCATTACTACGTGGGCCGTATGAACATCACCATATTTTTTTTTCATGCTTAGCATTAACATTAATAACACGATTATAAACATAGGCTAATAAGCTTTGCGATCATACTATACGAGTGACGGAGACAACCGGAGTACAAAATATCTATTGTACATATACGTACGAGCCTCTAAACATAGTACACATATACATAGGGAGGGCCGAGTCTTGCCGTGCCCGAATATATACACAAAAGTAGTACCAAGGAACCGGGGCTCCGAAACAACCGGAGCGCGCCAAAAATCTGCCGCCGAGGAACTCCTAGGGATCAAAATCCGCTACCTCCGACTCGCGCGGCATGAAACGCAACGTCCACAAGAAGGGACGTCAGTACGAATAGTGTACCGAGTAAGTAAGACATGGAAGATAACATAAACAGGAAGCATAGATTATGGATGACAATATCATGGGGTCATGGATATATACTGCGACGAGAAAGTAACCTGTGCATAGGAACACCCCTTTCAGGCCGGATACCATGCATGCTTGTTTTTCCTTTTTAGAAAAAAAGAACATTTCTTTTCATAGACATAGAAAATAGAATTTATGTCATATCATGTTATATCATAGCATATCATAGTGTATCATAGTATCATAGCATATCATAGTATATCATAGTATCATAGCATATCATAGTATATCATAGTATCATAGCATATCATAGTATATCATAGTATCATAGCATATCATAGTATTTCATAGTATCATAGCACCGAACAGACGTCGGCCGCCCACATTGCGCCGAAATACTCCGGCTCGCCCATAAATCCCGCGTCCGGATGATAAGCCACCACTGTGTGATAATGAAACATGGTTCCCTTCCCATTTCCCATGTATCCCTTCCCCCACCCCATGTAAATATACATATTTCATATATATATATATATATATATATATATATATATATATATCATATAAGCATGCAGGGGAGCCCAAGAAAAGTCATGCATCCACCGGAGTGACGTAAGGTCGGTAACCTCCGATCATATTATGGAATAACCATGGGCGCTTTGTCCCAACTTGAAGGAACTAGTAGTAAGGCGAGATTATCAATGGAAAGTAACATCATGAGAAAACATGGAACAAGATCATAAGGCATTGTTTCATATACTTGGAGTCTTTTTTAAAAAATAGTCATTATTCACGAATAGAGTTGAGAATTCAAGAAATAGCTTAAAGTTCTCATATCGACACTGAAACCATGAACTTGGAACCTTTAATCATAGAATCATCATGGTCATATTCATCATGTAAACATTTTCTTCCTTGACATCATCCATGTCATTGTAGAACATGTTCATCGTCATTATTGTAAAACTTACTTTGCCATAAACCTTTGTTCTTAGGAAAATACGGACACTTTGGAAAACATTTACTAGCTATCGGAGGAGAAGAATCATGCTTTGGAATCAATGGATTTGTTAAAACAACTATTATTTAGTAGTCGGAATAATGTCCAAAAGCTTTCCTTAACCATAGGATGAAAATAAGCCAAATGGGACAATAAGGAAAATCCGGGAACGATGGGCCCACCTCGGGGCAAATGAGGCGGCGTACCAAATTTACGTACATTACAATTCATGACGTCACTGGGGAGGGTCTTAAGGTAATCGGGTCCTATTCGCGCAAGTTCTAGATGTTTAGGAAGTTTTTTCCAACATTTCGCACTATTTCTAATTCAATTCTACTAAAAGAAAATGGGGAAACTTTAGGTACGGATTTCGAGGAATAGAAATGTCCCCGAGGCCCGTGTCCAAGCCTATTACATCTAAGATATGCCAAGAAAGAAAGGTGAAGCCTTACATACCTTTTTCACTTCTTATGCTACTCCAAATTCAGGTTGCAAATCCGCCAAAATCTACAATTTGGTCATATTTACCAAACATTGATTAGTGCATTTAGAATTGGATTCTTAAAATGACACTTGGCTACCGAAATTTCGGCAGCACTTCCCCCGTAAATACATCATTCCCAAAAATCATCTTAGCCAATTCTCATCAACAATAATCCGGGAATTCAACCCGGCCAAACTATCAATCATAATATCACAACCATACTAACAACTTCCAATTTCAATCCAAGATATGTTATAACAACTCAATCAATTTACTACTTCTTTCAAAACCTTCCAACTCCAATAAAAACAATAGCAACCTTATAATATATGTTTCAACATCACCACACTAATATCATTGTCTTCCATACAAGTAAGAACATAATATTCCATTTACATAAACTTCAACCACAAGTCTCCAACCTCGACCATTTCACTAAGATTATTAAACTTTTATTGGCAATATAGAATCCACAACACAACAACAACCAAAACATGAAATAAAATTGACTCATTTTCTTCCACACCACACCACCACTACACGGCCAACATCAAGCATACACAACTACATCCTCTCCAAAATCATTCAATTTCCATTATTAAATAAAATAATTAGCACATGATTTCTACACACACATATACATGCACGGCCACACCCCTATATTCATATTCTCTATGAATTCCATCCATTTTTTGTACACTACAACATGCACCAATACACAACATGGAATTAACTCAATCTTCCATGCAACACAACATACAACACACACACACTCACGGCTTGGCCATGCAAGTCACGGCCACACACACACCTCCATAGCACATGAATTTCATCCATCTTTATACTCCACAACACACTTAAGCATTCATAATATACAAGAAAAAGTTCAAATCTTACCTCTTTACTTTGAATCTTCACTTGGCTACAATTGCAAACTTGTCAAGATTTGTGCTTCCCTTGCTCCAAAGAACTCTTCACTATGTTAAGAACCCTTCAAGGAATTGTTTGGCTAGGAGAAACAAGTTGAAACTCTTCTCTTTTCTTTTCTTTTTTTTTCGGTTTTTTTTTTCAAAGGGCCGAATGGCCTTGGAGAGGTTTCTCCTTCTTTCTTGCTCTTTAATTTCTCTTGAAATGTCTAGAAGATTATGGGATTATTTAGAAGACTTAGTATTCTTTTAATCCCATGGATTTTAATCCAACATGGGCTTGGCCCATCAAGTAAGGTGGACGGCCAACATGGCCCAAACCTTAGCCCACTTCTCTTTTTTTTTGTCATACGATTCATGAAAAATTATTTTTCCCAATTCCAAATTTACCCTTCGTCTTCCTCCATAATTCCACGAGGCATATTGAGAATTTCCCTTTATGCCCTTGACCTTTCTTACTAATTCCGCCTCTAAATGCTTCATAAGCCATTCATATGCTTAGCAAAATAAAAGTATGGCCTAGCTTGTTGTCTTCCCGCTATTGTCTTGAATTATCCGATTGCACAAAATGCGGGATATAACATCCTCCCCCTTTAGAACATTCGTCCTCGAATGTTAAACCGGCTCATAGTGTATTATGACACTTTGGGAGGTCTCCTCCACAGATGCCTCACATGTCGCTTAACATATCCATTTTGGAAGCCCTGGTTACTTGTGGGTCGTGAGCCAATTGACTTCGCTCTGAACGCTGGCCCTGAGTTAATAAGTCCTCCTTATTGAGACTTGAATTGTCCTAGTCCATTTTAGGTCTAACATATCCTTCTCCCCTTTCTGCTAGTCTAGTCCGTCCCAACCTACACGACTTCTATAGAGTTTCTAACCACCTCCAAAACGTCCTCACGGCGGGTCCCACTCCTATCTTCACTTTCCTGACCATACTATTACCCTGTCGCCCCTGTTCAAATCTTCACTATGCACCACCATCCATACATATAGTTATCGCTTATCCGGGGTTTCTAAATTCGCACTAGTGGCTGAGACATCCCAACTCGTTTGATTTGGCTCTGGTTTCAACCCAATACGCTCAGCAATATAAAGCGCAATATATATATATAACATCATAAAACCTAAATCAGTCGATGCATATACATTATAGAAAAATACTAATAATATACCTGGTACGACGTCAGGGGATAGCTCAGGATCCTGTCGGCCAGCTAGCGCATGGGTATGATGCTGGGGTCTACTCGAACTGGGTATGCTTTCTCGGTCTCTATAACGATCCGATATCTGGGACCTTTGCACTGGAGGGCGCACCAATGATGGCGGGTCGACTACTACTCTCGTGGGCTGAACCCTACTTCTGCCACGTCGAGATGGGCAGTCGCGCATAAAATGACCCAACCTGGCACAGGCATAACAAGCACCTGTACCCGCGCGACACGGCCCCGCATGTAATCTACGGCACTGAAGGCATCGTGATACGGGTGGTCTCTTCTGGCTAGACTCACCGCTATACTGGGAACCCAAAACTCTATAACCCTGACCTAACCCAGCGGGCTGAGCTTGGTCTCTATCATACCTCCGCGGGCAATCGCGCATCAAATGGTCCGTACGACCGCAGACAAAACAAGCACCGGTATCTAAGTAACACTGTCCAGAGTGTGGCCTGTCACATTGCGCACACCGCGGTTGGGGTAGCCCCGTACTGCTAAAGTCGGCTCTATGCCGGGACCCCGAAACTCTGACACTCTGATCTGGTCCTGAATACCTAGAAGGCTCCTGTACCTGTCTCCCTCTATTCTCCCTTCTAAGTCCGAAAGATCTAGCCCTTTTTCTGTGACCCCTATCACCAGATCCCACGCCCTGTTGTTGAGCCTGGGTGGCTACTAATTGAGTTAACAAAAGGATAGCCCGTCTCATCTCCCCGAATTGGAGCCTCGGTGGGAACCGGAGGTGGCCGGGAGCCGGAGTGGGAGCTCCTTCTTGCTCCCCTATATCGGCGGAGTGCGAACGAAAGACGAGAGGAGGCCTCATTGTGGGATTCACCCTCTTCAATACCCCGCCGGCGGCTCTCGTCCAATCCGCCTTTCAGCTGCTATCTTACCCTTCTCGGGGGCTGTTGCTTTCATCTTCTCAGGCGTCGCTGTAAATATAACACTAGATTAGGAAAAAGGAAAACCTCTCGTTATAGCTCTATCGCACGATCTAGAATACAAGGAAGGTCAAATTTCCTAAATGCCCTGCAGCCTCCTGTTTATAAGTGTGGCGCTCACACCCATAAACGCGACACGGCTCGTAGACAAACCCATAGACCGCCTGCTACGATACCACTTCCCGTCATGACCCAACTAGGGCTGCGACGGGTACCCGATACTTGTACTGAGCACCTCTTATCTCGTGTCGTATTCTTATCACTAAGTGGGCCGTATGAACATCACCGTATTGTTTTTTATCATGCTTAGCATTAACATTAATAGCACAATTATAAACATAGGCTAATAAGCTTTGCGATTATACTATACGGAAACCAGGAGTACAAAATATCTATTGTACATATCCCTCTAAACATAGTACACATATACATAGGGAGGGCTCTAGACCCGAATATATACACAAAAGTAGTACCAAGAATTGGGGCTCCGAAACAAGTGAGCGGTAAAAAATCTTTGTGCCGAGGGAACTCCTAGGGATCAAATCCGCTACTACCGAGCGGCATGAAATGCAGCGTCCACAAGAAGGGACGTCCCGAGTATGTAAGACATGGAAGATAACATAAACGGAAGCATAGATTATGGATGACAATATCATGGGGTCATGGATATATACACAAACATCAGGAACACCCCTTTCGATACCATGCATGCTTGTTTTCCTTTTTAGAAAAAAAGAACATTTCTTTTCATAGACATAGAAAATAGAATTTATGTCATATCATGTTATATCATAGCATATCATAGTGTATCATAGTATCATAGCATATCATAGTATATCATAGTATCATAGCATATCATAGTATGTCATAGTATCATAGCATATAATAGTATGTCATAGTATCATAGCATATCATAGTATGTCATAGTATCATTGTTATATCCCGCTTTTCCGCATAATCGGAAAATTCGAAATAATTGTGATTTATGAGAAAAAGAGGCATGTTTGAATTTTTCTTAGTAAGTGTGTGGCAATTATGGAGATTTGATGTGGAAACATAGAAGCCTAAGGGCAAAATTGGAATTTTTTTGTTTCGGGAATTCTAAAATATGATTCATGACTTATTGGGCTCAAAAAATAAGGAACTTGAGGCCCATTTTTTGGAGGGTATATGGCCAAGCCCAAACCCAATTTAATTAATTTGCCATGTGCCATGCATGTGCTAAATTAAGGGGCAATTATATATGCAAGACATCTCTAGAGATTTCAAGAAAAATAGAAATTGAGGGAAAAAGAAGAGAGCTTCGGGTTTGAGAGAAAGAGAGAAAGAAAAAAGAAGAAAAAAATTCTTGGAGTTCAATCCTTTGATTCAATTCAAATTCTTGTGGGATACGCTCAAGGAGCTTTACAAGTTAGTATAATTTTCAAGTCAAGGGAGTGTTTGTCTTGGCAAGGAGAAGAAATTTGGAAAGGTAAGAATTCTTGTTTTTATATTGGGAGAATTATGTATGTGTTGTAGTATGTGTACTATGAGAATTATGGAAGTGTTGTATGCATGTGGTGTGTGTTTGTGTGTTGGCCGCGGCATATGGTAAAACGTGTATGAACGAAATTGTTAAACTTGTAAGTATGTTGATTATGTTGTCATGGCCTTAAGAAATATATGAGAAGTATGAAGAATTTGTATGTTGTGAATTATGGGGAGCGAAGCCGTGTGTGTATGTGTATATATATATATATATAGCCGTGCATGTGCATGGTTGTGTATTGAAGATGTGTTGATATGTTGTGTTCTAGTAGTTATGATGAAATTCATATTGGAAGATAAGTTGGAAATGTGTATGTTGGCCATAAAGGTTGGGAATAAAAATGAATTGGCTTGCTTGATATTTTAGTTGTGTCGTTATGATTCTTAGAACATTAGGGAAGATTATGGTTGAGTTAGTATTGATTTGAAAGTATGAAGTTGAAATAAGAATTATGGCATTATGTTGGAAAGTAGCATATTGTGTTGATTGTTGTTGTTATTGATGTTGTTGTTGGCTTGTTGTTGGTTAATTGATATCTAAGTCTCGGGTGTGGTATGTATAGGAAGTGCGAAATTTCGGTAGCCAAGTATAACCCCAAGTTGAAATATTAGTTTGCATGAATAGTAATTGGTAAGAATGACCATTTGCGATGGACGAAACGGGAACGAGATTTGAGGAGCGTAAGGCGTAATCCGGGTATGTAAAGCCTTCCCTATCTTTCTATGGCATGTTACGGAGTCTAACGCTTGTTTTTCCTTTTTAAATTAGAAAAACCAATTTCTTCTAAGATTGATCTATAAGTATGTATTTCATAAATGGAGTCAAAACACCCTAAGTTGATTATGAATACTCCCTAAGATTATCCATAATTTATGTATTGTACATGATTGGGTCATGGATATATACTCCCGGTGGTCCAAATACGATACCGAGATCGTTTTTCGTAGATAACTCTTAATTATGTTCATAACTAATGAGCATTATGACTGTATCATAGTATCATATATGATCATATCTTCGAACTACTTCGGTTTGATTACGTATATGGTTTCTCATGGATCGGTTCGTGGATGTCAATGCTTCCTTCATTTTTGCGCCGGGCCGGTTCGTGCATCATTCACCGCGTCCCTCGGATTGTGCGGGCGGATCTATCTTAATTCGGATCCGATTATGATTATGATCATTATGTGATATATGGGGATGGCATGGCATTTGATATCATCCACCGCGTCCCGTACTCGGGGGGTTGTTATCCCTTATTAAAGGGCCGGGGTCGGTACGTATGTGGATCCGATTTCATAGCATATGATTATATGCATCATGATTACGTATATGTACGATTTGGACCGATTCTCATCTCCGCGGCTCGTACGTATATTCCCATAGTATACATTTGAGATCCGCGTCCGGGCATCCCGCGCTCCGAATCCCCGCTACGTTTTTATATCATTTTTAGTTTTACATATCGACCGGGGTATTTTAATTATGTATGTTATGTTTCCGCTTTACATACTCGGTACATCTTAAATGCGACCCCCTTGCTTCCATTTCCCACGTATCCCGCCGCACGGTTCCCGCCGATTTAGGATATTGGTCATCCCGATACTTTTGGTATATATCTTGTTGTACGTTGTTCATATATATATATATATATATATATATATGTACGATGTGGGTTATCAGCCAGGTAAGTGTGTGTGTGATATACGTGCGTCCGTACCCTAACGGTGCGAGCACCTTAAACGTATGGTTCGGATTAGCTATTTGGCTGTCGGATCCATTGTCCCACAGGTCACGGCCCACGGGGTTGGGTCGTGACAATCCCTTCCCCCATTGTGCCGATATTATCCGCGTCCGGGATGATAAGCATGGCAATGAAATATGGTTCATATATATATATATATATATATTTCATATAAGCATGCGGGGAGCCCAAGAAAAGTCATGCATCCACCGGAGTGACGTAAGGTCGGTAACCTCCGATCATATTATGGAATAACCATGGGCGCTTTGTCCCACCTTGAAGGAACTAGTAGTAAGGCGAGATTATCAATGGAAAGTAACATCATGAGAAAACATGGAACAAGATCATAAGGCATTGTTTCATATACTTGGAGTCTTTTTTTAAAAAATAGTCATTATTCACGAATAGAGTTGAGAATTCAAGAAATAGCTTAACGTTCTCATATCGACACTGAAACCATGAACTTGGAACCTTTAATCATAGAATCATCATGGTCATATTCATCATTAAACATTTTCTTCCTTGACATCATCCATGTCATTGTAGAACATGTTCATCGTCATTGTTGTAAAACTTACTTTGCCATAAACCTTTGTTCTTAGGAAAATACGGACACTTTGGAAAACATTTACTAGCTATCGGAGGAGAAGAATCATGCTTTGGAATCAATGGATTTGTTAAAACAACTATTATTTAGTAGTCGGAATAATGTCCAAAAGCTTTCCTTAACCATAGGATGAAAATAAGCCAAATGGGACAATAAGGAAAATCCGGGAACGATGGGCCCACCTCGAGGCAAATGAGGCGGCGTACCAAATTTACGTACATTACAATTCATGACGTCACCGGGAGGGTCTTAAGGTAATCGGGTCCTATTCGCGCAAGTTCTAGATGTTTAGGAAGTTTTTTCCAACATTTCGCACCATTTCTAATTCAATTCTACTAAAAGAAAATGGGGAAAATTTAGGTGCGGATTCCGAGGAATAGAAATGTCCCCGAGGCCCGTGTCCAAGCCTATTACATCTAAGACATGCCAAGAAAGAAAGGTGAAGCCTTACATACTTTTTTCGCTTCTTATGCTACTCCAAATTCAGGTTAAATCCGCCAAAATCTACAATTTGGTCATATTTACCAAACATTGATTAGTGCATTTAGAATTGGATTCTTAAAATGACACTTGGCTACCGAAATTTCGGCAAAGACTTCCCCGTAAATACATCATTCCCAAAAATCATCTTAGCCAATTCTCATCAACAATAATCCGGGAATTTAACCTGGCCAAACTATCAATCATAATATCACAACCATACTAACAACTTCCAATTTCAATCCAAGATATGTTATAACAACTCAATCAATTTACTACTTCTTTCAAAACCTTCCAACTCCAATAAAAACAATAGCAACCTTATAATATATGTTTCAACATCACCACACTAATATCATTGTCTTCCATACAAGTAAGAACATAATATTCCATTTACATAAACTTCAACCACAAGTCTCCAACCTCGACCATTTGACTAAGATTATTAAACTTTTATTGGCAATATAGAATCCACAACACAACAACAACCAAAACATGAAATAAAATTGACTCATTTTCTTCCACACCACACCACCACTACACGGCCAACATCAAGCATACACAACTACATCCTCTCCAAAATCATTCAATTTCCATTATTAACATAACATTCACAACAATAACAACCAACCACTAAATAAAATAATTAGCACATGATTTCTACACACACATATACATGCACGGCCACCCCCTATATTCATTTTCTCCATGAATTCCATCCATTTTTTGTACACTACAACATGCACCAATACACAACATGGAATTAACTCAATCTTCCATGCAACACAACATACAACACACACACTCATGGCTTGTCCATGCAAGTCACGGCCACACACACACCTCCATAGCACATGAATTTCATCCATCTTTATACTCCACAACACACTTAAGCATTCATAATATACAAGAAAAAGTTCAAATCTTACCTCTTTACTTTGAATCTTCACTTGGCTACAATTGCAAACTTGTCAAGATTTGTGCTTCCCTTGCTCCAACGAACTCTTCACTATGTTAAGAACCCTTCAAGGAATTGTTTGGCTAGGAGAAACAAGTTGAAACTCTTCTCTTTTCTTTTCTTTCTTTTTTTCAATTTTTTTTTCAAAGGGCCGAATGGCCTTGGAGAGGTTTCTCCTTCTTTGTTGCTCTTTAATTTCTCTTGAAATGTCTAGAAGATTATGGGATTATTTAGAAGACTTAGTCTTCTTTTAATCCCATGGATTTTAATCCAACATGGGCTTGGCCCATCAAGTAAAGTGGACGGCCAACATGGCCCAAACCTTAGCCCACTTCTTTTTTTTTTGTCATACGATTCATGAAAAATTATTTTTCCCAATTCCAAATTTACCCTTCGTCTTCCTCCATAATTCCACGAGGCATATTGAGAATTTCCCTTTATGCCCTTGACCTTTCTTACTAATTCCGCCTCTAAATGCTTCATAAGCCATTCATATGCTTAGCAAAATAAAAGTATGGCCTAGCTTGTTGTCTTCCCGCTATTGTCTTGAATTATCCGATTGCACAAAATGCGGGATATAACATGTATATAGGTATGCATATGATATCCTGTACGTGGCTAAATCAACGGACATGTGTATTCCGGTGACCAGCGTGGCGGTATATGGAAGGTATTAATTGGGCAAGGTAACGAAGTTCAAGTGAGAAGGAAAATAAAAATGACATGAATGTTATAAGGCAAGTCGGTGTTGTTTTCACTAGAGGTTAAGCTTGGGAAGTTCTAATGCAATGATATTAGGGAAAAGAAAGAAAGTGAGTAGATAAATGGCAAGGGAATCCAAATGCCGAAAAAAAAGTGCCGCCTCATTGAGGGTGGAAATGCAAACAGAGGGCTAAGTATAATCCGGTAATGTATAAGTATACCCCTAAAGGGGGGAAGCGAGTGTGGGAGATGCAAGTGTAAGATAAAGGTAATCGATACTACAATACCTTGGATACGGACGCTTGGGCTACAGGTAAGATTCTTTGCCGAGACAAGTTAGTAGGATCTAAAAGTCAGCAAAAGAGGGGTAGGGGTTAGGATGGTGATTGGAACAATGCTGAGAATTAATTATAGAAATCTTAAATGATACGATAGTGGGAAGGAGTACGACAAGATAACTGTCGGCGAATACTATTACGGAGCTACGAAGTAGCATGAACCAAGAGAAGGAAAGATCGTGACTAAGATAAACGTACTTTATATAAGTTATACAAAGATAGTGATGTCGTCTGCAAGTATTAGTATGCTAAGAATGAGACTGAGTGAGTACTTGATAAAAAGGTAAAGACTTAGTAATGACAATGCAGTTGTGATAATGCAGGTACGCTAAAGAAAAAAAAAATGCAACGATGGTCCAAGCTAAATTACCGAGATAGAACTAGTGCCGAGGACAAAGCAGGACATGGCTATGATTGAACCAAAGATGTATTCCGATACCGGTTGCAGGAAAAGAGAGGACTTGAGGAACTGAAAAGGAGGTGAAAAAGAAATAGGACTGGTAGCAAGGACGGTGTATTAGTGCAATAAGGGAAACCCCCTCCCCCCGAGATCCGTAGAGGACCTTATGAGACTAGTTGAACATTCGAGGACGAATGTTCTAAAGAGGAAGGATGTTATATCCCGCATTTTGTGCATTGGGAGATTAGAGCTAATTGCGGAAAGTTAGGGACAAGACTACTTTACGACTTTGTTTTAACACATAAGTTGCTTATGAATTTTGTTGGATGGTAATATTGAGGAATTTGTGGTTAAAAATGAATTATGGAAGGTTGGACATTTCATGAAAATTTGGGGCCAAAAGTGATGTTTTGGAAACTTAAAATTCATGAAAAAAATGGCCATGTGTTTGCATGTGAGAGTGGGCCATAGGCCACATGTGCTAATTATATAAGTATGCATAAGATGACTAACTTAATCATCTTCATCATTCTCCACCTAGAAATTTCAAGAAACATGAAGAAAAACAAAGAAGGAGCAAACGGCCATGGGGGCCGAAAATTGGTCCGTATGAGTGTGATCAAGAAAATTATTTCCTTCTAGCTTTTCTACTAATTGGAAGGTCCTCTGCAACGTGGAGAAGTTTTAAAGCAAACAAATCTTTTGTTGTTGTGATTCACCAATTTCCAGTGGAAAGATGGAGGGAAAAAAAGGTGAGGTCTAATTTTTTAAAAATGTTTTATAGGTGTTTGTCAAATGTTGTGATATGTAGAAATGAATGAAGTTCATGAAATTGTGGTTTTAAGTTGGCCGTGTATTTTGGGGTTTGGCCGTGCATGTGTAGTGTTGAGTAGAAGTGAAGAACTAAATTTATTTAGTATGTTGGGGGTTGTTGTGTTGTGGATTATGTGATGAAAATGAAAGTATTAGATGGTATAAGTTGAAGTTGTAGCCGTTTTGGGAATAATGGAAGTTGGTATATTGGTAATATAGTTTCTTGCATTTATATGAATGATATTTTTAAAAATGTGGTTTTGATATAGTTTATGAATTTGAAAAAAAAATGTATTGTTGTTGTTCTTATGGCTTTGGAAGTTTGGGTGGAATAGTGTAGTGGTTGGGTGGTTTGGAATTTTTTTGGCGGATTTTTTAAAAAATGTCCTCGAATCTTGTTTAAGATTTTTTGGATTAGTACTTGAACTTGCGAGCTTTGATGTTACCCCAAAAATTAATGAATTTGAGTTGAATGAAATTTAAACGTCTTCAACTTATGTAGAAAGGAGTTATTAATGTTTAGAATGCGTTTGAAATTAATTATTGATGTCGTTGATATGGTTATTGGTATTGTTTCGAAGTTTTGGGCCGAGTTAAGGTTGATAAATTTTTAAGGGGAAGTCCCCCCAAAATTTTTGTAGATAAAATGAGGGTTTTTGGAATTGAACCTCCGATGCTTATGGCTAATGTTCGATGCCATTGATGTGGTTGTAGATTTCGGGGGCCAAAACTTAAGTTTGATTAGCGTAGGAAGCGGACGGGGATGTAAAAAACCTTTTTTCTTTTGGGTTTATTGGGTTTAAAAATAAGTTATGACCCGAACCCCGAGGTAACTCTATTCTTTCGATCCGAGCATGTCTATGATCCTTATTTGCCTCTTGATAGTCGTGTTCTTAATGCGGAATTATGGTTTTATGTCTTTTTTATGACTAAATTTTAAAAGGTTTGTTTAAAAAGGGTTTTTTTTTTAAAAGAACTTTGTTCCTAAAGATTGGGAAAATACGAATGTCCGTAACCCCGGGGCCCGGGTCGCTTGGAATATGTCCATAGAGGATACCGTGGGGTTGATGACCCTAATTTAAGGCGGGCTCGGTTGGTTTGATACCCGTCCTTTGGGCCCCCCGATTTTTTTTTGCATAGTCTTAGTTTTCTTTTGAACTTTAATATGTTTTTCATCCAAATCCCGAATATGATTACTTACTTATTTACCGAATCAAAAAGAGGGGTTGTCACATATGATTGAAAAACGTATTTATGATTTCTTAAAAAATTCGTTTTATATGTTCCCCGTGGCTCCCGGGAAAGGGAAAGTGACTAGACTAATTTTTTGGGTTTGAAATGATAGTTCGTTTTTACTAATTTTAGTCTTTATAAATGTGTAAATTGCATATGGTTTGTGAATGTTTTACATTGGGATAGTTCCCACCCTTTCTGCTTTGTGCATTTATGGTTAATTCCTTCCCGGGGTCCCGGGCCGGTTTGTACGTCGGTTTTTTATATTCCAAATATGAGAGTTTTCCGGGTTGGGGGAGTTTTGATGTTTATATGAAAAAGAAGTACGGGAGTTCTAATTATGATGTGATACGGAGGATGAGTGTTCGGAGATATGCAAAACTTCCGAAGTGATGAGTTATGGCGCCCAAAACGGGGGGGCGACCATTTCCGTCCGCCGGGGCCTAATTTGGGCCGCATATGACATATGTTTTTGACATGCATGATTTATGTTCGAAGTAAGCATTTCCCCACATTCCCATTATTATACTTGTTTTTTCCCTACATCGCATATGATTTTCGATAATTGACATCTATGATGACTTTACTTGGGGTCCCCCACTAGAGGGGGACAAATATTTTATCCGATGACTATTTACATTGACATCATTAGAATGTTTTAAAGGCAAGTTTTTTGATTTGCTATACTCTTTTTATTTTGATCCCCATTTTTGTACTTTTGCTTTATGATGAAAGAGAAGAAGCTAAAGAAATCCAAAAAAATCAAGAAACACAAAAGAAATTCAAGAAAAAAAAAAGTCCAAAAACTCAAGTTTGAAGATTATTTCCCATTCTTGTTTCTTGAATCCTTTTCCCAAATAGGTTTCTTTTTTCTTGATTTATATTTTAGTAGTATTTAATTTCCTATCACTAGTAGGACTTTTATCCTAGTTCTAGTAGGATTCAGTTTTTTTTTTCTTTTCCCCTTTTAGAATAGGGATTTTACTTTCCTTGTTTTTTTGTTATTTCCTTTCTTGGGGTATAATAGGGGTTTGTAGTCATAAAAAAAAAAGACCCTAGGCCTATATAAAGGGTTCTCATAACTTGTAAATATACTATTCACGTTTTTGAGCTAAACCCCAGTTTGCAATAGA
>NW_026713232.1:0-28440 GCF_029784015.1 Lycium ferocissimum | reverse complement strand
GTCTTTTTTTGGAGTGGGATAAAGCCCTAGTCCGCATCATTGGTTTGCGTCCCGCAATAAATCATAAATCACGCGTAAGTTAATCTCTCCCGTCTCCTCGTTTGCCCTATAAGCAAGCCCCTCTATCGGGTGTATCTCCGCTGTCGTGAATGGCTACATTTGAGTTGGCAACACTCGCATTAGTGGGAGGATCTTCGACCGGATCACCCGGTGGTATGTGTGCAATGGTATCCCATTGTTGGGGTTATTATCGTGGTTGTCGTTATTCGCGTTGTTTATGTTCGACATGTCGAAGTTAACCTAAAATCAAGAAATAAAGCGAAAGAACAAGTGAAAGCCAAGTTACAAACAAATCATCGCTATTATCCTTTGCCCTACGGTGGGCGCCAAACTGTTTACCCCTTAAAAAGATAACAATTGAATTTGTATGTGGTTTAAAGGATATGCGATTTGATTCGTTTATAAAAATAAAATACTAACAATTAACGAAATAAAGATCAAGGAATGGAGATGTAAGAAATAGCCTAAGTATTGATTGCAACGGACAGCTCGGATTGGGGCCTGGGTTACACGAACCAAATCGGGGATCCTTATCACTTTGATGCTTAAGAGAATTTTGAGAATAAGCTTTTAGTGCAATCGTGTAGGTAATGATAAAAATCAGATGGGGGTACGAGGATTTACTCCCCCCTATTTATAGTACAAGAATTTACATTCAACAAGGTAACTAAATGTTACACCCCGACTTTAGTAGGGTGTGATGGGCACCCGACCCCACGTTTGGAGCCGAGCGAACCCGCTGACTCTCGTTACATATCAAATCTTCCAAAAATTCTTACGTCAACAAGTAATAGAAAACGTAGAGATAAGCCTCATTTTTTTTTGAAACATAAAACAACATGTGGACGCGTTGGTCAATGCGAGTTCGCACGTCCGAATCGACATACTACACTCGTGGACTCGTCCGCAAAGTCTCTAACTTCAATCCAGAGATCCTAGATATAAGCTCTCCGACTCGGCGCACTCCAAGAACAAGTGGGCCTCGCCAACTCCGCCGGAACGTCTCTATCCCCGGCTTCTGTCCATCTGGGTGTACCTGCGCGGCATGAACGCAGCCCCCGAAGAAGAAGGGTCAGTACGAGCATTGTACTGAGTATGTAAGGCATGGAAAGTAACATAGTAAGAGATATAGCTATGAGTAGCAATATGGTAAAGACCGTACTCGTGGTAATAATAGGGAACTGTAGAACATGTCATGTGCGGTAAAATAGTCTCCAGACATCCGAGTGCCTCTTAAGGCGGAGTCATGGTACTTCTTCGTTACTTTTATTTACATACATAACCTGTCCAATCACATAGCATCGTTAGCCCGCGTCGGGACAACATGAACCGATATGGGATTTGCCCAACCAATGCGGGAGTTGCCTAAACCAATGCGGGATTTGCCTAAGGCAAGCCTTGCACTTACCCCCATTCTCGGGACTCGGCGTTCCACCGAGGTTTGCCCCACCATTGGGTTTGCCCCACCATTGGGTTGCCCACTTCCGATACATATATCATGTTATAGCATGCAGGAGAGCACGAAGAAAGCTATAATCTCTATCGGAGTGACGTAAGGTCGGTAACCTCCGATTACATTATGGAACAATCTGGATCGTCATGTTTCACCTGCGCCGCGCCTTACTAGCTATGTTTATTCGTCCGAACTTGTTAGTCTACATTCAATAATATCAGCACTTTGTTCCTTGTCTTCCAACACTCGGCTAGACTTATAAGTTCATCCAAATGAATACTTTGCTTATTCCAACATCCACTCCATGTTGTTAAGGACGCTCCAATTGGTAGAGAAGCTCGGAGAAAATAATTTTCTTCTCCAATTTCCCATGGCCAAGGTTCGGCCATGCCTTGGCTGCCGAACACACCTTTTTTTTTTTTTTCTTTCTTTTCTTTCTCTCTATTCTTTTTAATTCAAATGATGACCAACCACATGTATATATATATATAGCTTCCATAAGCATATGAGGGCGCATGCCTCTCTCTTTCTCTAGAAATTTCTCTTTTTTCTTGAATTTTCTCAAAATTCTACAAAGAAGACAAAGTGTCTTCTTCAACAAGCTTTGGTCCATGAAATTTTCATAATTTACAATTAGCCCCTATTTAATAAAAATGTGGCACACCATTCGGCCAACATGGTAATCTTCAAGAATTTTCAAGACTTTTGTGAAATTACCATTCTACCCCGGCCTTTGTAAATATTTCCATGAACTCTTTTGCGAATTTTCCTTTTTCGCCCTCAACCTTTCTCAATATTCCATATCAACAATATTCCTAAATAATACTAATAACCCACTTGCGCATTAAAATAGTTTTGAAAAACGATCTTACCTTCCACATTCCACGACTTCTTCGAAATGTCCGAGCGCGCGAAATACGGGCTATAACATCCTCCCCTTTTAGGACATTCGTCCTCGAATGTTCAATTGACCTTATGGCGTCATAATACTACGGGAGGGTTCCGTTTATAGCTGTCCCTTCCTTCATGCCCGTTTCTTATCCTTTACCTCGTTTTCCTTATATTCGAACTCCTTGACCTTTTCATGAGTCCTTGTTCGATATCAGGGGTTTTCTAATTTACTGAACCAACGCATTACCCTTGTCTTACTGTTCATCACCACACCTTAACGGAAACCATGTTTAGGTACGCAATCTTTACTTAACGATCCAATGCGGCTGTAGGCTATTCCTTTATCCTCAGGTCTATCTCTTAGTATACTCATTGTTATTTCGCTTCTACTTTTCTCCCAAGTATTCTTGCGACACACCAACATATTTTTTGTACTCTGATTCCAAACTAATATATGTCCTTTTCTGGTACTTGAGAGTGTCGCGATTCCTTTTTAGGTCTAATATAATATGGTCTCCCCCCCTTTTGGGGCTCCTTATATGCTAACCGCCTTCGAGTACCTTCTTTCTCTTGCTATTTCTTCATGTGGGTCCTAAAGCTCGTGAACTATTCCTTTCTAACACATAGATCTCGCCCTTTCCTAGGTCATCCTCTCAGAGCAGTTCTTCCATGCCTGAGGCAACCATACTAGTATGGCCATACATTTATTCCTTCATATATCTTTCAAGGCCAAAGTCTTATTACATCGTCGCTAAGCTTAATCACTCGTTTTCTTACTTCACATTCCCCTATCTTAGTCACTATTCCTTCCGCTCTGCTTATCAAAATCGGTCTTCAAACCTCGTACACTCCTTTCCTGTTTCCTTTTATCACTTTCTATTCCTTTTCACATGTCTACTTTGAGTCCTTACCCAAACAATCTCGCGCTTTGTCGATAGCTTCTCTCGAGGTTTCCCTCACTAAGCTTTCTTACTTTTCACTTTTCCCGACCTGTTGATCTCTTGCCTTCCATGAACTCACTCTCTTTCCTTTGCAACTATCTCCACACTAGACTCTCAAGTATTAAGCTTGTGGTAGAACAATAGCAACTTACCTTGTAGCACCTGTACCCTTTATTATTTATTGTCACTCGAACTTCGGTATCCTTTTACTGATTAGCGCCTTCCTTACCGTAGCGCCGGTTCTTTGGGACTCCCTTGTCCACCGATATAATCATATGGAATATCTACACACTCATATGTATATATATATATATATATGTGCATTATTCACTAACCCACAAAATACTTTCAAACATTGTTCAAGCCTATCCAACTTTCCCGAGCTATGGTACACTTTTTGTCTCTTCACCATTCTAGCCTACCTTGTCTTACGTGACCCCGTATGGTTCCCAACCATTAAGTATACTTTAATTTCCCCTTAGGTCACTTTTAACTTCTCATTTGTCTCTTGTATCTCAATTTGTAGAACTTTTGGTTTATTTCCCAGGGGGTCACCCATCCTGAAATTGCTCCCACCTGAGCACGCTTAACCCCGGAACTTTGGTGGAATTCGGTGCCTTAACTGATATATTCGCGTCCACTCTCTCATATGACCTTTATAACATGATCTAAAATCAGCCGAAGCCTTACAGCTTCCGAAACATTTTCGTAATACGTCCTTTCTTTTACATTTACCGTTTTACCCTTTTCTCTTCTCAATATTCACTTTCCGCCTGGTGTATATCTATTTTCCTATCTGGCTCCCAGCTTCACGTAACAGAACAAATATATCCATCCAGTCTTACCTCTTTTGACTTCCATATCATCCCTCGCCTTTTATTTTTTTTCCACCGATAATGGGCGCCTGCGAAAATCAACGATTAGCATAAGGAATCTTATTTCCTATGACTTGGCTCTATCGCACGATCTAATGACGAAAGAAGGTCAACCATTCCTAGATGCCCCATGACCTCCGTTTATAAATGTGGCCGGCTTCACACCCGCCGGACTCTCTGGGACACGACTTTGCAGACATCCCTTAGACCGACCTGCTCTATTACCACTTTGTCACACCCCGACTTTACTAGGGTGTGATGGGCACCCGACCCCACGTTTGGATCCGAGCGAACCCGCTGACTCTCGTTACATATCAAATCTTCCAAAAATTCTTACGTCAACAAGTAATAGAAAACGTAGATAAGCCTCCAGATTTTTTTTGAAACATAAAACAACAGGGCGCGTTGGCTGATGAAGCCGCTGTCCGAACTGACATACTACACTCATGACTCTGTCTGCAAAGTCTCTAACTTCAATCCAGAGATCCTAGCATATAAGCTCTGACTCGGCAGCACTCCAAGAACAAGTGGGGCCTGCCAACTCCGCTGGAACGTCTTCTATCCTGGCTTCTGTCCATCTGGGTGTACCTGCGCGGCATGAACGCAGCCCCCGAAGAAGAGGGGTCAGTACGAGCATTGTACTGAGTATGTAAGGCATGGAAAGTAACATAGTAAGAGATACTGACTATGAGTAGCAATATATGGTAAAATCGTACTCGTGAGTAATAACAGAGTAGAACTGTAGAACATGTCATGTGCGGTAAAAATAGTCTGTACATCTGAGTGCCTCTTAAGGCGGAGTAATGCATGCTTACTGTTACTTTTATTTACATACATAACCTGTCTGAATCACATAGCATCATTAGCCGCGTCCGGACAACATGAACCGATATGGGATTTGCACAGACAATGCGGGATTTGCCCAAACCAAATGCGGGATTTGCCTAAGGCAAGCCTTGCACTTACCCCCCCATTCTGGGACTCGCGTTCTTACCGAGGTTTGCCCCACCATTGGGTTTGCCCCACCATTGGGTTTGCCCTTGTGGCTCGATACATATATCATGTTATATGCGTAAGAGAGCTCGAAGAAAAGCTATAATCTCTATCGGAGTGACGTAAGGTCGGTAACCTCCGATTACATTATGGAGCAATCAGGATCGTCATGTCTCACCTACGCCGCGCCTTACTAGCTACGTTTATTCGTCCGAACTTGTTAGTCTACATTCAATAAAATCAGCACTTTGTTCCTTGTCTTCCACCACTCGGCTAGACTTATAAGTTCATCCAAATGAATACTTTACTTATTCCAACATCCACTCCATGTTGTTAAGGACGCTCCAATTGGTAGAGAAGCTCGGAGAAAATAATTTTTCTTCTCCAATTTCCCATGGCCAAGGTTCGGCCATGCCTTGGCCGAACACACCTTTTTTTTTTTTTCTTTCTTTTCTTTCTCTCCATTCTTTTTTAATTCAGATGATGACCAACCACATGTATATATATAGCTTCCATAAGCATATGAGGGGCACATGCCCCCCACTCTTTCTCTAGAAATTTCTTCTTTTTTCTTGAATTTTCTCAAAATTCTACAAAGAAGACAAAGTGTCTTCTTCAACAATCTTTGGTCCATGAAATTTTCATAATTTACAATTAGCCCCTATTTAATAAAAATGTGGCACACCATTCGGCCAACATGGTAATCTTCAAGAATTTTCAAGACTTTTGTGAAATTACCATTCTACCCCTAGCCTTTGTAAATATTTCCATGAACTCTTTTGCGAATTTTCCTTTTTCGCCCTCAACCTTTCTCAATATTCCATATCAACAATATTCCTAAATAATACTAATAACCCACTTGCGCATTAAAATAATTTTGAAAAACGATCTTACCTTCCACATTCCACGACTTCTTCGAAATGTCCGAGCGCACGAAATACGGGCTATAACACTAAATCAATGAAAGATAGAGATCCCCGAAATCTCGGGCTTGACAACTGCTAACTGTGCCATGTAGAGTGAAATCAGCAATGGATCGGATTTCTCGCATTATCACCAACTAGAAACACACTCTTCGGGAATTCTTTGGGTCTAAGTGTATGAGTCCGAAATGTTCCTGTCCGGTTAGTCAAGCTCTATTATCCACTGCTTCTCGCTTTCTGTTCGGGCAATTGGTTGTTGGGTCGGGATCGCAGACTCTGGTTTTTACCATATACAATACCCTTGGTGTATTAATTTCATTAGCCAACCTTACCAATTTTCCAAATGAGTCTACGACTCTAAGTGACACTATTCACAATTTATGTGCATTTTTTGAGGACAAATATGTGCAATTTGTGGACCTAGTACTCTATAGATATTTATAGGAAAAACTAACTTTTTGTTGTAGGTTGTGGAGTATCCAATTAGTGACCAAATTAAAGTTCCGAGATAACTGAAGAAATTAGTGGAGGCGAAGGATTAAATAGATTAGATTGGCTCTAAATTTAGTTGTATTATTGATTTGCATGTAACAACTTTTTATTTTTATTTTTTATAATGTATGTTTCTTGTAAAGAAATTTTAGGGAGAGTTATGGAATGATACATAAAAGACATGTTTTTCCTTCAAATACTCGTTAGGCCTACCTCTGGCACAAAAAGGTACCTCGCATAATAGAGCATGATTTTTATGCAATAACATGTTTATATTTAATAATTACTTTATGTGATACGTGTTTTATTTACAACTTTTATTTCCACGTACTAACTCTTTCACCCGTTTTCTTTTCCTCCATTATTTCCAAAATAAAAATGCTTACTAACATTGAGTATTGAACTGACTACGAATCTGTGACAACGGACCTCCTACTCTCACTTTACTTTTCTTAGTTTATCCAACTCTTCTTGAATGAGCTTAATCTTTCTCAATAAGATACTTTCAGTTCGCTCTATCTTACTTCCGTCCTATAGTCGTACTAGTAGGCTTTTCATCAAGCACCTACCTTTCCCACCACTTTCAAAACCAAAAATTTCCTTTCAACTTTTGCTAGTATTGACATTCTTCAATGCTCATGACATCATACCCCGATGATAGCTAATCGTAAACTACATAGAATTTCCATCACTTCAACGAGTGCGGTCTTCTATTATTTCATTCCTCCATTCCTTATTTAGATGTGCTACAATCCCTATTGGGTCAATACAATTCAAATTTCATCTTAGAAACGCTATAGGATATACTCTCTAATTCTCACTTTTCAGTCAAAGCAAACCTTAGGTCAACCATACTCGTTATCCCTCCAATTAATTACCTTAGGTCTACGATACTCGTTATCCCTCCAATTAATTATCTTTCAAATTTCGTGAATCTATCTGTAAAATTTCAAAAAAACTCGCATAATGCTTCTCAAACCAACGCCAGCCTTAAAGTAGTTATCCATCCATATCGTGGCATTTTACTCGCGTATATTTGGCCTATACTTTTTCAACCTTTTTAACAACACATCAATAGTTTTCTACACTATTCAAATTCAGTCACTTCACTCTTCTACCCTACTGATATGTACATTGTGGTCTCCAAAAGCTATTAGTTCATCACAAAATGATCATATTCTCGTCTTTGTTCCATTTCAATCAACTTCGTATATATTCAGAACTGCGTCTGGCTTGATTCCTCTCGGATACGTAGGCAACCCACATAGGTTCGGCCCAATTGTTAAAAAATCCCAATATCTTTGTTCTTTCCAAGCATTCACTGTATCGAACTAAGCTTTGATTTGATTCTTGATACGTAGACAACCCTATGAAAAGTTTGGTCTTTCCTTTGTTCAAATCCAAATGTCCCCAAGATCGAAAACTAGGGCAAAAATTTGAATCAATTTAAAGAAAAAGCTTTCTCGAGCATTCGAAATTTCTAATATTTCGCTATTCAAAACCAACTGCCATCAGAATAAGAAACTGGGGCAAATTTTCTTTTGATACAGCCAAATTGTCTTTTCATTTTCTTCGAAGTCTTCAGTCTTCCCATTATTTCAAAACCAAGCGCCTTCAGAAATAAAAAAACTGGAGTAACCTTCCTCGATATTTCAAAACCAAGCGCCTTCAGAAATATTTCATTTTTCTCAACTGTTACATCCAGATTAGCTTTATTTTATTAATCTAAGTCCGGTTGGTTAACCGTTTTAATGCGGATCTTAAAGGGTGCTTAATACCTCCTTTAGATTAATCGAACCCTTACCTAGAATCTTAGGATTAGTAGACTTTAAACATAGTTAGTATTAAGTAATTGATAGGTGTCCTAATTCACCTCTAAATTAATTAGGTGGCGACTCCTTAAGTTAGTTAATTAATTTAGGAATCCCCAATATGTTGTACCTTAATTTAACCCAGCTAAAATAGGGTATATCAGGTATCAGAGCTTTAGGTTCATTGATCTCATCATACAAAGACATGTCTAATAGGGTCCTGCGGGTCAGTATGGAGACGTCTGTACTTATCTTCGGGGGGGGGGGGGGGGCTATGGAACACTAGGAAACTTCAAGTTCTTTCATGCTACTTGATTCCAATTAGTATCTGAATGATTCAAATTGTTTTCTTACTTTTCTTTCTATTCTCTTATAGATGGTGAGGACTCGTGCAGCAGTAGCAGCTAACGAGGTACCCGCGCCAGCCGCTTGGGCCGCAGCTCGTAGAGGAGGTCAGGCTGCTAGGACAGCAGTTCATGGAGCAGGCCAAGCCAGAGGCCATGGCCCTGGTAGAGGCAGGGGAGTAGCAGCACCAACAAAGTGCACGACTCTTTTGGTTGGTCAACAACACGCTGAGTCCCCTGAGCCTCATGAAATACCAGATGAAGCAGTAGAGTTTGCAGCAGCACCAGCTCCGCCAGATATAATTGCTACCATAGTGCTTTCTGATGTTATGGTTCGAGTGCTGAATGTGTTAAATGGTTTAGCAGAGGTAGGTGTGTTACCTGCAGCAGCAGGTAATCTGGGTGCGAGAGCAAATGGTCTGACTCAGGCTCCGGTTCAGGCGCTAGGGGCACAGCATGCCGCAGCGATGGCTCCACGCTTGGGTAAGGCCCCAGGACCTGAGTTATTTCCTAGGCCAGTGGGAGGACCGGTGATGACAGGTGATGAGCACGATTTGCTTTGGAGGTTCACTAAGATGAAGCCTCCAGAGTTCTATGGTACTGAGGCAGAGGATGCCTATAAGTTCATTATTGATTTCCACTAGAGGCTCTATAAGGTGGGGGCAGTTGAGAGGTATGAGGTAGAGTTTGTGAATTTTTAGCTCATGGGAGATGCTAAGTTATAGTGGAGGGCGTTTGTAGAGTGTAGGTCAGTGGATTTACCTCCGTTGACTTAGACTCAGTTCTACCAGATTTTTCTTAAGAAGTATGTTCCTCGTACTTTGAGGGACAAGAGGCGTAATGAGTTCAGTATTATTGAGCAGGGTAACTTTTCTGTCGCTTCTTACGAGTTTCGATTTCACTCTTTGTCCTGTTATGCTCTCCAACTTTTGCCTACTGAGGAGGAGAAGGCTAGGTGTTTCATGAAGGGGTTGAATATAGCCCTTCAGTTGCTTGCTCTTCAGTTGGTCACAAGAGGTTGTTCTTTTCACGATGTTCCGAATCACGTGAAGACTGTTGAGGTTGTCCGTCAGGACAGCTATAATAAATATGCTAAGAACAAGGCCCGAAAGTATGGTAATTTCAGTGGTACGTTTTCTAAGGGACAGGGATCCCAGAGTTAATCGGGTCGTCAGGTTCAGCAGAGTATGCCATCTTCGGTTGGAGGCTCATCTGGAGTTGTTCAGTACTCTATCAGCCAGGCAGGGGGCACTCAGTCTCGAGTTCCAGATCAGGGAAGTTTTTCAGCTTCTTCGTTGTCAGTTCAGAGGCCTACTCTTGATCGTGCCTCCTTTGAGTGTGGCGAGCAGGGGCACATCAAGAGGTTTTGTCCAAGACTCAGACAAGATAGCCAGAGTGGTCAGTTTTAGGCTTCCAGGCCCCCAATTTCTCCGGCTAGAAGAGGGGATCTTCTAGTGGAAACAGCGCTCAACCTGGGTGGGGTTGTCACACGACAGGTAGAGGTTACACTCAGCCTAACAGAGGCGGTTATCAGTCCGGCAGAGGTGGATATCAGTCTGGTAGGGGTGGTTATCAGACAGTTCAGGGGGACCGTGAAGGTTCTCCGGCAAGCGGTGGGCTTGCCCATTGCTATGCTATTCCAGGCAGGACAGAGGCCGAGGGCTCAGATGCAGTTATCACAGGAACTGTCTCAGTCTGTCACCGGTAGGATTCTGTACTATTTGATCCGGGCTCCACATTTTCATATGTGTCTACTTACCTTTCTAGGCATTTTGATACGATTTGTGACTTGCTTAATACTCTTATTCATGTGTCTACTCCGGTTGAAGATTCTTTGGTTGTATATAAAGTGTTTCGATCGTGCACCATTACAATTATGAGTTATAGTACCTGCGTAGACTCAATGATTTTATACATGGTAGATTTCGATGTTATTATGGGCATGAATTGGTTAGCTCCCTATCATGCGATTATAGACTGTCATGCTAAAACCGTCACCTTAACTGTGCCCGGGGTGCCTAGACTTGAGTGTAAAAGAAACCTTAATCCCTCCCCAAAGAAAATTATCTCTTATGTTCGTGCTAAGAAACTAGTTGCTAGGGGGTGTTTAGCTTATTCTGCGCATATTTGTGATACTAACGCTGAGATTCCACCACTTGAGTCAGTTCCTGTAATTTGTGAGTTCGCAGAGGTGTTTCCTGCGGACTTACCCGGTATGCCACCAGACCGTGATATTAATTTCTGCATTGACTTAGAGCCGGGGACTTGCCCTATTTCTATCCCTCCATATCGTATGGCTCCAGCAGAGTTGAGAGAATTGAAAGAACAGCTTCAGGACCTTCTCAGTAAGGGTTTTATTCATCCGAGTGTCTCTATGTGGGGTGCTCCTGTGCTTTTTATGAAAAAGAACGATGGGACTATGTGGATGTGCATTTATTACCGTCAGTTAAATAAAGTCACCATTCGAAATAAATATCATATTCCTCACATTGATGATCTGTTTGACCAGCTTCACGGAGCATATGTGCTCTCTAAAATTGACTTGAGATCGGGCTACCATAAGTTAGGGATTCGGGCTGAGGATATCCTTAAGACAGCCTTTCGGACTAGATACGGGCATTATGAGTTTCTTGTTATGTCCTTCGGTCTCATTAATGCCCCTGCTGCTTTTATGGATTTGATAAACCGAATTTTTAAGCCATTCTTAGATTCTTTTGTTATTGTATTCATTGATGATACATTGATTTATTCGAAGAGCAAGGAAGATCATGAAAAAGATCTTAGAGTTGTCCTTGGGTTGCTGAGGGCTAGGGAGTTGTATGCTAAATTCTCTAAGTGTGAATTTTGGCTTGATTCGATGTCCTTCTTAGGGCATGTGGTTTCAAAGGAGGGGATTATGGTTGATCCTAAAAAGATTTAGGCCATCAGAGATTGGGCTAGGCCCACATTAGTGACAAAGATCCGCAGCTTCGTGGGTTTGGCTAGTTACTACCGTCGGTTGCGTGAAGGGGTTTGCTTCCATTGCTTCACACAACCCGTTTGACACAGAAAGAGGTACCTTTTCAGTTGTCCGATGAGTGTGGAGAAAGCTTTCAAAAGCTCAAGACTTTGTGACAACAACACCGATTCTTGCTTTGCCCATGGAAGGTAAAGATTTTGTGGTTTATTGTGATACTTCCCGTTCGGGGTTGGGTCTTTGTGTTGATGCAGGATAAGACAATTATTGCCTATGCTTCCAGGAATTTGAAGATTCATGAAAAAAATTATCCTACTCATGACTTAGAGTTGGCAGCAGCGGTGTTTGCATTTAAGATTTGGAGGCACTATCTTTATGGTGTACATTGTGAGATATTCACTGATCATCATAGCCTGCGACACGTACTTAGTCAGCGGGATTTAAATTCTAGGCAGCAGAGGTGGTTGGAGTTGTTAAAGGATTATGATATTACTATTTAATATCATCTTGGCAAGGAAAAGTAGTGGCAGATGCCTTGAGCAGGAAGTCAGTTAGTATGGGCAGTTTGGCTCGTTTGATCACTTCAGTGTGTCCGTTGGCCATAGAGGTTCAGAATTTGGCTAACAGTTTGGTGAGACTTGATTTATCTAGTTCTGGTAGACTGTTGGCTTTTATTGAGGTGAGGTCATCTCTTCTACGCTAGATTAAGGCAAAACAATGGGATAATCCAAGTTTTTGCAAGATTCGAGACAAGGTAATGAGTGGTGAGGCCAAGGAAGCCGTGATTGATAAAGAGGGCGTATTGAGAATTAAGGGGCGCGTGTGTGTTCCTCGAGTTGATAACTTGATTCAAACGATTTTAGTGGAGTCCCATAGTTCTAGATATTTTATTCATCCTGGTGCTACCAAGATGTACTGTGATCTGAGGCAGCATTACTGGTGGGCTAGGATGAAGCGTGATATAGCCAATTATGTTTCCAAGTATTTAAATTATCAGCAGGTTAAGTACGAGCACCAAAGACCCCGTGGTACTCTTCAGAGGAGTCCCACAGTTCTAGATATTTTATTCATCCTGGTGCTACCAAGATGTACCGTGATCTGAGGCAACATTACTGGTGGGCTAGGATGAAGCGTGATATAGCTGATTATGTTTCCAAGTGTTTAAATTGTCAGCAGGTTAAGTACGAGCACCAAAGACCCGATGGTACTCTTCAGAGGATGGTCATTCATGAATGGAAGTGGGAGACGATAGCCATGGATTTTGTGGTGGATCTTCCAAAGACCTTGGGCAAGTTTGATTCGATCTGGGTCATTGTTGATTAGTTGATTAAGTCTGTATATTTTTTTTCGGTCCAGCTTACTTATAATGCAGAGAAGTTAGCCAAGATCTACATTCGTGAGATTGTTATACCGCAGGGGTTTCCGATGTCCATAATCTCTGATAGGGATCCTCACTTTACATTGTATTCTAGGAACACCTTGCAGTCTGAATTGGGTACTCGATTGGATCTTAGCACAGCTTTCCACTCTCAAACAGATGGTCAGTTCGAGCGGACGATTCAAGTCCTTAAGGACATGCTTCGAGCATGTGTGATTGATTTCGGTGGTCATTGGGAACAGTTTCTACCCTTGGCGGAGTTCTCTTATAATAATAGCTACCACTCGAGCATCAATATGGCTCCATTTGAGGCACTTTATGGGAGGAAGTGTAGATCACCTATTAGATAGTTTGATGCATTTGAGGTAAGACCTTGGGGTACTGATTTGTTGAGAGAGTCTCTAGATAAAGTCAAGGTGATTCAAGAAAAGCTCTTAGCAGCTCAGAGTAGGCAGAAAGAGTATGCGGATCGAAAAGTCCAGGATCTTGAGTTTATGATTGGGGAACAAGTGTTGTTGAAAGTCTCACCCATGAAGGGTGTGATGAGATTTGGGAAGAAAGGTAAGCTTAGTCCTAGATTTATTGGCCCGTTTGAGATTCTCAATCGTGTGGGGGAGGTAGCGTATGAGTTAGCTTTACCCCCAAGTTTGTCCGGTGTTCATCCGGTGTTTCATGTCTCTATGTTGAAAAAGTATCATGGTGATGGGTCCTATATCATTCGTTGGGATTCGGTTTTGTTAGATGAGAATTTTTCCTATAAGGAAGAGCCTATTGCTATATTAGATAGGGAGGTGCGTAAGTTGAGGTCGAAAAAAATCGCGTCAGTTAAGGTCCAGTGGAAGAATAGTCCTGTTGAGGAAGCCACTTGGGAGACCGAATCTGATATGCGTAATAAGGATCCCCATATTTTGCTGAGTCAAGTACCTTTCCCTTTGTTTCCTTCCCTTTTATCTGTTTGGGGACGAACGGTTGTTCAATTGGTATCTGATGAAACGACCCGCTTAGTTGTTACGCGTGCTTTGACCATTCTATCCCTGCTAGTTCTTTCCTGAGGCTAGAAATGAGCGGACCTAAATAATTTGGTTGTGTTGTATGTTGTGTTTTGTGACTTGTAAGTGACTCTATGATATGTTTTAGACTTGGTTTGTTGTTGGCTGGTGTTCATAAGGCCTCGGAATTTTGAGAGACTAAGTATAAAAATGTTGGAATTTCCGAGCTCACTGGTTCATAACGCCTCATTTCAGAAAATATTCTTCGTTGTAGTGAGATCATTATAGCGAAGGTCTGGTTCGCTGCAACAAAGGGTGGAAAAATCCCAGGGTTCGTTGCGGCGAAGGACCCGTTCGCTGCAACGGGTTCGTTGCAGCGAGAATTGGGTCGCTGCAATGAATATCACTTAAGTCTAATGACGAGTTTAAGTAGTTATTTCGCGCCCACACTTCTCATAATCCCCAAAATAGTTCCCAAGAGCATAGAGGCGAATTTCTAAGGCTAGGACACTTTTCTCCATCAAAGGTAAGCCTTAATCACTAACTCTCTTTGCTTAATGTTTATATTAGATTCTTGTTTCAATCAAAAGACCCTTAGCGAGAATTGAAGGGTAGAACACGAACACCAAGAAAATCCTAGAATACTAATGGGTTACTGTTTATTGTTGTTTAATGTTATTTAATCATGAGAACTTTGGCTAGAATCAGATTTGTAAGGTTGAATTGATTTTAGAACCCATAAACGGAGTTAATATGATTGTTGAGACTAGAATTAGGATGAATATGTTCCTAAGAAAAGTGAACCATTGATTAAGGATAGACATGGAGGGGTTGTCTTCCCCAAATTGTTATGATTGAGTTAATGCTCATTTACTTACTTAGCATTATGATTTCTAGACTTTAAACATTCTAAAAGACTATTGCGAAGTGATTCCATTGCTCAAACCTGCTTTGAGTTGGGTTATGGTTTACTTGAGTTAGACTTTGATTAGTTGATTGTATATGTCGTAGAATTTATGAGAGAAAGCATGTCTAGGTCTTCGGACATGGAGTTTGGGTGATCGTTGTTAGTTGTATGATTAAATTATGTGAAGTGATTCTCCATTGTTGAGGTTGATAAACTTGAATTGTATTCTTGATACCGTTGAAAGGGAGGTGTTCATATATATCTTTCAGAGACGAATTGAGATAGCTACATATTATATTATCATTGAGCTGATTATTTGTGAGTCTTATTGTGACTTGTGATATTTGATTATACTTTATTGGTGTTGACTTGATACGTATTCTTGAATTATTCTTGTGATGTGATTAGGAGGCAATTATTGATGATGATTGGGACGGGACATATACATCTCTTAAGGCACATTTGACAAGGGGTGACGATATAGCCTAGTTAAGAGCTCGTGGTCCGAGGTCCGTTCCAAAATAAGTGGTACATGGACACCATGTGTCCCATGCAGGACATGGCTATTTGGGGAAAACATTACCATTTAGCATATGTGTACAGACACGGGAGATTTTATCATTTATTGCATTTCATTGTGCTTGTCTAGTGGTGTTCTTTGCTGATGATTGGTGACTGATTTCTGAGTTAGGACTATTCGAGGATGCTTGTTATGGTTTCATGTTTGTTGTGCTTGTCTGCCTATTCCATTTATTTTATATCTGTATGCATGATACTAATCTTAGTCGGCCTATGATACCTACCAGTAGGTGTTGTTGTACTAACCTACACTTTCTGCACTTTTTTTGTAAGTGCAGATTTTGAGCCAGAGACGTCTTCCAGACCTTGCATCTAGTTGAGGTTATTCGTTA
Organism: Lycium ferocissimum; assembly: GCF_029784015.1. Taxonomy (NCBI): domain Eukaryota; kingdom Viridiplantae; phylum Streptophyta; class Magnoliopsida; order Solanales; family Solanaceae; genus Lycium; species Lycium ferocissimum. The sequence goes on along the minus strand of NW_026713232.1, from coordinate 12,516 downwards.
CTAAGATCAGAGGGTGAGCTCCTATCCTTTCCATGCCGCCTGAAGGTCTTTTCTAATTTCATATGTCTATTTTCATCCCAGACATTATGTTTATTTTAGACAATTATTTCTTCTCTTTAGACATTGTTGATTACAGTCCTTGTATGATGACTTTCAGATTTTGGGGATGTAACAGCTAGATTTCCGCACGTGTTATTTATTTATATTATTGTTAGATTATTTTATCATTTATTCGTGAGTAATGATCTATAATTGATTTAAGTAATTGGAATTGGATTGATAATGGGTTAAGGGATTGGTTCGCCCACTATAGGACTAGTGTGGGTGCCACTCATGTCTGTTTGGGACATTACAATAACGACCTAACGGGTCGTTACCCTTGTCTTCTGTATATGCATAAGATTTGGATTTAAGTTATTTATAAAGAAAAATTTTAAGAAGATTGATGTTCGGCCAAAAATGCATATATTTACTCATTGTTGCCTCACATTCTAATACTTTTAATTGTGTTTTGAGTATTAATTATATTACTTTATGCTTAATATTATATTTTTACTATGTAGAAATAAAGCGGTGCAAAGATGAAAAGATTTGGAGCAAAATTGAATAAAACGCGGAAGAAGGAAAGAAAAGAAAAGAGAGGGAGACGAGAATAAGTGGCTAATGATTGGGGCCATCATTGCTAATGATTTTGGCATTTATTGAGACCTAAGTGTCTACAATTACAAAGAAGGAAAAAAAGAGAAGGTTAGCAGATGTACGTACTGGCGGAGCATTAGGCTTCAGTTGGTTCAAATTCGACGCAACTAAGAATGACGCATCACACAAAGCTGATTTTCGTATCTTTAACGGTTGCCAATTCATTTTTGGACTCTTTTATTTTATTTGGGCTTTTTCCTACACCTATAAATATTCCATAAGTCATAACTTTTGCACAACTTTGGATAACTTGAAACCCTTAGTTCAGAACTTTGGACCTAGAGAGAGCTTGGAGCCGCTGTGGAGACCGTAGTTACAGTTTTTTATCTTCTCTTCTCTGTAATACTTATTTTTACATTTTTATTCGGATGATTTGTTATTTTTTTTCCATGTCTATGTGGAGCTAAACTCTTTAGTTCTAGGGTTTTGGCGCAAACATGAAAGTTGACGTTTGATTATCATTTATATCTATTGATTTTCCATCTTTGGGTTAGTTATTTATTCTTGGTCTTAATTGTTTGATTATTTGACGAAATAGTTGAGCACTATTTGTGGCGAGTGAATTGAACTAGGGATAGGGAATTAGCATGCGTAATAAGAATAAATAGAGCTTGTTTGATATAATTGTTTCGCTAATGAGGATAGTAATATACCCTTTAGCCTTGCTTAGTTAAATACGGAGAAGTAAATACGCTCTTGTTACCTCTGGCGACCATAGGTATATAGGCATTATAGTAGCATCTACAGGCTTGTGACCAACTCGAAAGATACTCATAAAGTTAAAATTAACCCGTCGACTAGTAACTTGGAAAATTTATAGGTAGAACGGTTTGAGGACTCAACTGGATTGTTAGTGGTCATAGCCCTATATCTGTTTCTTCTTCGATAAAAATCTGTTCTTTCTAGGTTGAAGTTCATTATTTGCTTTCTTTTATTTTTGGTTAGTTTATTAATATAAATTTGGATTTATTTCTTGTTTAGATAATTAGTATTAGTTTAATTTAGTTGACGGTTAATCATAAGTCCCTGTGGGTACGATATCTGGACTTTAAATCCTATATTACTTACACGACCATGTATAGTTGCGTGTGCGTTTGGGAGTAACAAGTTTTTGGCGCCGTTGCCGGGGACTTAGAAATTAATTGTTTATCTAGATTACACTTTTCTTTTTGTCTATTCAAGTTTTTTTTTTTCATTTTTTTATTCTTAATATAATATTTTTGTTATCTTTCTTGACATGGCATCTTGGAATAAAAATTGGTCGAATATTGGTTGTTCTTATATTGGTGAAACTTGTCTGATGTGTGGAGGACCCCACCTGTGGAAACACTGTCATAATTTTTCTTGGAATGGGTTGTGTGCACCTCCCCAATCCTTTGAGTGGAATGTTTATAGTATATGTGGTGGTCGAGACGGCCACTGGAATGGTTGTCCTAACTCTTATTCCCCATCCCCGAGCCCCTATTATGATTCTCTTATTTTTTGTGATGTTAACAGGAGTAATGAAGTGGAGGATGCAAAAACACTTGTTCGGGTTAGAGATATGATGAAATAAATTATGGAGCACAACACGTTAATAAATGAGCAGGCCGCAAAACTAGGGAAGGCCATAGAGAGGATTCATGCCAAACTCACAGAGATGCAGGCCGAGGCTGAAACTTGTAATGATCTGCAAGTTACAGGCTTAGCCAATGCCCAAGGCGAACCTCAAATAGAAGAAAAGAGCGAGTTCCTGCAAGAAGATAGCTTTGAAGAAGCAGATATAGTGAGCCAATCTTGGCTAACATAACAAGCTCAACAAATGAAATTTTCATGGCTTTCTCCATGCTGGTCTTACAAACATGGCGACACAACTGATAGAAGGCAAAACTGAGCTCAGACAAGAGAGACCAATTTGGCTCAGATATCTATATCCTGCAGGCTCAATTGAATAAATAGGTTGAGGCGTCTCATGCCCAACTACCTATTATTTTGGATAGTGGCCAGGATGTGGAGCATATAGAGGAATTCCAACCATTCAATCAGATCCTTAATAATGATTCCAATGTTGAGGATGTGTACATTAGTAAGGATGTCAAATATAATACAGTTTTGGAGTTAGAGCGTGTCGGTCCTCATTCTAAACATTTTTCTACATTATGTTTGGTTGGCGACATGGAAATTGAGCCTTCCAAGCCTTTGGAGAAGTGTATGGATGAGGAACCAGACCCTTATATCTTAAAATTTGCCACACCGAAGAGGCAAAACAACATTCCTCACTTAAGAGCCAAGAAGTTCAAAATGCGACACCTATTGCTTGGTTCCTTCATTTTCATACCACCGCCCCATGAGCGGAGTAGAAATTTTGATGCAAAATTAGGGGTGTAATTTATATCCTCAAAGTGGAAGGAAAAGTTGGTAGCGTCGTGCCACGACGTTAAATCAAGCACTTGTTGGGAGGCAACCCAGCTTGTATTTTATTTTTATTTTTATTTATTTTATTTTTATAGTGTCACGCTTTGTTTTGTTTTTATTTTGCAGATTAGGCAAAGTCTAAGTACCCGAAGTTGATGGCTAAGGAGCATGTGTTGGAATTAAGTGTGGGGTCGTCCCGACCCTTGATGTTGAGGATTATGCTGCTAGCTAGGCCCTAGAAGGTCTCATGGAGCATTTCTCACCCTTGTTTTAATTTTTCTCTACTATACATGCATCGAGGACAATGCATATTTTTAAGTGTGGGGTGCGTACTTCAAATTTTTGAGGTCAAGGATGATTATGCCATAGGATTTTTTTTTTTTATTTCTTATCCTTATATATTTATATATAAAAAACTTTAAAAAAAAAAACCAAGAAAAATTCAAAAAGATATTTTGTTCTTTCTTTTATTTTTCTTTTATAGCCTTTTTTTCCCCTTTATTAGAGGCATAGATCATCCACCCCTTGAGTTTTCTTATGGATTCGGTTCTTTCTCGAGGGGGACCTTTGAACCGGGTAATTTTTAATTTTTTAGGATTAATTTTTTTTAGGAGTAGTAAAAGGGGGAGAAGAAAGACCTTTTAACTTATTTGATACTAGCATATCTAGGCCTGAGTTGAGTAATACTTTCCTGTGAGTGCTTGAGTAACGAAAAGATAGCAGACTTTCTGACACCTACACTCATGGTTGTGACTCTGTATATAGCTTATTCTTATTTTGTAGTTCGTCATGATCCTATATGTCCTAGAGTAGAATTGATCCATCTTGATTGAGACTTGTGCCATGTGTGGTGAGGATTTCTTGCATATATTCCGTGTTTTGCATCTTAGTCTAGAACTTGCCCTGCATGTTATTGAAGCAAAATAAAAAGTGTTGCTCTTTTAGAAGATGATAATAGGCTTTCTTTGATATGTCTTTTGAACTTTAGCCTTTTCAGAAATTGTACCACTAGTTAGCCCTTTGAGCCTGTAGCCTTTCGTTTGTTAGCCGTATATTGCCTTGATCATTTAGTTTGAATCCCTTGTTATTTGCACCCTGCTTTCTTGAGCACTGTAGCTTAGACTGTGTTATAAGTGATAAATCTGAAAGAAAAGGGATGGTCAAGTGAAAAATGGTGACCATTGATAAGCTGCAAAGTGATGAAAAGGCAGAAAGAATGTGACATTAAAAAAAATGAGGAAAAAAAATTGCTTGAGAAAAAATAAATTGAATCGTTCTTGATATGATGAGAAATACTTGTGAAATAATTGATGAGGAGACGGCTGAAAAATAAAGGGTGATGAAGTCTAAAGTTGCAAGTGCTTAGAGAAGTGAAAGTCACTATTATATAGTTTTCCTGCCCGTCCCCTAGCCAACATTACAACCCGTTAAAGTCCTATTTGATTTTATTTGAGCACGCCTAATTAGTAGAGATTTACATAAGGGGAAAGCCTATGGTTCTTTGTGCATACATGTGAATTTCTTTGTGAGTGCGAGAGTTGTGCTTTGATGCTAAGTCCTTAAATTACATTTGATTCTTTGTTTAAGTGAGTGGACTAATTTTTTTTCTTCTGAGGGCACTTGTTTCATGATATATAGGTGATATTATTAGCTTCTTTGACAGAGTAGGTGAGCGAGCTTAAATTTGGTGAGTTAGAGCCCGTCTTTGAGGTTAGGAGGTTAGAAGTTTGTGTTCGTTTGAGTGACTTGTATATCTTGCATGATGATCAGGAAGTATATATTTGTTGAGTTGAGTTGCTACAGGGCCTAATTGTTGGTATCAACCAAAGTGGTGGTGTTCCTAGGCTTAAATTATTGATAGTGGTTTTATTGCTTACTCGAGGACGAGCAAGAGTTTAACGCTTAAGGTGGTGATGTCGGACCAAAAATACATATATTTGCTCATTGTTGACTTACATTTCTAATACTTTTAATCGTCTTTTGAGTATTAATTATATTACTTTGTTCTTAATATTATATTTTTCCTATGTAGGAATAAAGAGGTGCAAAAATGAAGAGATTTGGAGTAAAATTGAATAAAATGCGGAAAAAGGAAAGAAAGAAAGAGAGAGAGACGAGAATAAGTGGCTAATGATTGGGGCCCTCATTGCTAATGATTTTGGCATTTAATGACACCTAAGTGTCTACAATTACAAAGAAGGCAAAAAGAGAAGGTTAGCAGAAGTACGTATTGGCAGAGCATTGGGCTTCAGTTGATTCAAATTCGACGCAACCAAGAATGACGTGTTAGAACCCGTATTTTTGTACATTGGAACAATCCGGATTAATTATGATAAGCTAAGGACAAAACTATTCCGGGATTCAAGTCGGGGATTTTTGACCTTTGATTTTTTTTAAGACATAAGTTGTTCATGAATTTGTTGGTATGGAATAATTAGGAGAATTTGGGACCAAAGGTGATAAAATTGAAAGTTGGAAAAGTCATCCAATTCCATGTTGTGGCCATGTGATGTGGGGTTGGCCCACACAATTTTTGTGTCATCTTTTAATTGGAACAACACATTAATGTGGGCTAAGGGAATTGTACACTTCATAAATTGGTAAAAGATGACCACTTGTTCACTTCATTCACATAACACTTAGAAAAAAAAAAAAAAGGTGAAGAACACCACACACAAGAGGAGCTCTCGGCCAGCCAAGGGGAAAATCAACCCCCATTTTAAGCTCTTCCATTCCTTGGTGTAAACCCACTATATTGAGGCCCCTAAGTAGCGTGGAGGTGTCGTTGGAGCGATCAATCCATTATTTTTCATCCTTGGGAACCCTAGCATATTTTGGAATTGAAGAGAAAAGGTACGATTTGATTATGTTTTGTATGTTATAAAGGTCGTATGCTTGTTGTAGTATGTTATAATGGAGGAAAATCATGAAATATGGAATGTTGGAAGTGAGTTGTGTGTGTGGTGCTTGAGCCGTGTAGAGTGGGTGTGTGTTGTTGTTGTGTTGAAACTATGAGTTAATGCCTAGTTAGTTTATTATGATCATTGTAGGGTGAAGAACGATTGAGAATCATCCATATATGTATAATTGTAGTGTTGGTCGAAATGGGTCACATTATATGACAATGAACGAATTGATATCGCTTAATGTTTTAGTCGTCGTCATTATGAATTCTATGTTGGAAATGAATGTTTATTGACTCAAATTGATATTGTGATTGTTGCGGACTGATTTGGAGGGTTTGTACATTTAATGTAATTTGTATATTGATGATAATAGCATTGTTAGAATGTGAATTGTGGATACAAATCATGATTTGAAAATGAGGAATGGTTTAAATGAGGCTCTCGGGTTTGCGAATTCGGCCAAATTGGAGAAAAATTTGGATTGTTGGAAATGTTGTATGAATTGCTTAGAATGTCTTTAAATGTTGTTGGTATGGGTTCGGGTTAGTATGTGAATGTATAAGTGTCGATCTTGACTTGAAGGTAAGCCGTTGAATCGAATTCATGAATGTTGTCGAATTAGGGAAAAGAGAGTTATTATTGTTGTATTGTCTTTCGGATTGGTTGTTGATGTTGCTAGGTTGGTTATTGTTGTTGTTATTGATTGTTTTGATTGAGTTAAATTCTCGGGGTGGCCTATTTATAGGGGGAAATATTTAAATTTACATAACGTAGAATTAAGGGCAAATTTGGAATTTAATGCCCAAAAAGTCTTTAGCTAATGCTTGGCATTTTATGACTTATTTGTAGACCTTGGGCAGCCCGAATCGTAGGTTGGATTTATCTTGAATTTGGATTATATTGGAGAGCGTTGAGGTATGTAAAGTAACCTTTCTTTTGGCATGCCTTAGTTAAAATAGGCTATGATACGAGCCTCGAGGAAACTCTATTCCCGCAATCCGAGCATGTTTATGATCCGCATTTGTTCCTTGGTATTCTTGTGTTAATATGCCATAACATTGATCCTTATATCCTTGGAATTCATAAGTTGCAAAGGTTATGTGAAAGCTGATTTTTTTGGAAGAATTTATTCTTTAACTATTCTAAAATTTCAAACGCTCATAACTTTCACAGAAAATCTCGGATTGCTTTGAGATCTTCGTAGGAGATTGTATGATATAGAATGAGTATGTTTTTCATAGGCGGTCCCAGTTCGGGTCTACACCCGTCTGTGGGTCCCGCGACGTTCCTTTATGTAATTTTGACAACTTTTGAAAGAGAATGTTGTAATTATTATTCCGGTTTCAAATGTGACTATTTTACTTATCTTTTGGATTATAACAACAATTTTATGCATATGATTCCTCACGACTCCGCTCGTGCGTTCTGTTATATCTTTCGCCGGGTCCCGGCCGATTCTTGTCGTGCTCTTTTGATTATACTCCGGTGTTATACTCGTGCTTATGGTTCACCGAGCTCCTTGCTCGAGGGCCGGGTTCCACTATATATGGTGATATGCTGTGTATGGTGATATATGTGTATGATATGTGACGGGGATACGGAGATTTGAAACTTTTGTGTTATCTTGTGTTATGGCGCCATCGACGGAGTGGCGACCATATTTCCCGTGCCCTATGCATGATTTATATTTTGAAGTAACATTTTGATATTTTGGAAATGCATTTAGTTTCTCGTATCCCTATTTCGATTTCGACTCGCATTTGTAAACTACATTTTTACGCTTTGCATACTTAGTACATATTTAACCGACCCCCTTTCTTTGTTCGGGTTGCGTTTCATAGCCCATGATGAGTGGTGCTCGGTAGTCAACGCGCGTTTGGTGATCCACACATTTGGACACCCTCTTTCGCCGTCGGAGTAATTGTTTATCCGGAGCCATATTTTGGTATATATATTCGTCCGTTGCATTGTATATATTTGTTCATGGGTACGGCGGGGCCCTGTCCCGTCATATGATTCTGTCTATCTGTTTAGAGGTCTGTGGACATGTTTGTGGGTTGTGCCTACTGCTGTACAATTGTGTTTGTATATGTTGTGTTTGGGCGATTATATTACTTGTGCTTAATAGCCTTGTCGGCCCGCATATGTATATATGTTGTTTTGTTGGCCCCGTGTGGCCTTTGTTGGTATTTTTTGCGTGCGAGGTTATTTTGGATAGTAGATAAAACAAAGGAAACTGTTGCCGAAATTTTTCGGGAAATTATATAAATTTGAAAAAGAATGGAGACAAGTCGGACATCGTTATATACACGGGTATGTTTGATATTATCTGATGAAGTGTTTGGGTGCCCAGACCGGGCACTAGTCACGGCCTACGGGGTTGGGTCGTGACATGACGCATCACACAAAGCCGATTTTCGCATCTTTAACGCTTCCTAATTCATCTTGGAGTCTGTTATTTTATTTGGGATTTTTCCTACATCTATAAATATTCCATAAGTCATAATTTTTACACAACTTTGGATAACTTGAAACCCTTAGTTCAGAACTTTGGACCTAGAGAGAGCTTGAAGAAGCCATAGTTACAGGGTTTTATCTTCTCTTCTCTATAATACTTCTGTTACATTTTTATTCGGATGATTTGTTATTTTTCTTCCAAGTCTATGTGGAGTTAAACTCTTTAGTTCTAGGGTTTTGGCCCAAACATGAAAGTTGACGTTTGATTATCGTTTATATCTATTGATTTTCCATCTTTGGGTTATTTATTTATTCTTGGTTTTAATTGTTTGATTATTTGACGAAATAGTTGAGCACTATCTGTGCCGTGTGAATTGAACTAGGGATAGGAAATTTGCATGCGTAATACGAATAAATAGAGCTTGTTCGATATAATTGTTTCGCTAATGAGGATAGGAATATACCCTTTATCCTTGCTTAGTTGAATACGGAGAAGTAAATGCGTTCTTGTTACCTCTGGCGACCATAGGAATATAGGCGTTATAGTTGCATCGACAGGCTTGTGAGCAACTCGGAAGATACTCATAAAATTAAAATTAACCTGTCAACGTTGACTCAGGAATTTGATAGGTAGAGTGGTTTAACGACTCAACTGGATTGTTAGTGGTTATAGCCCTAGATCAATCTCTTCTCCGATAAAAATCTGCTCTTTCTTGGTTGAAGTTCATTATTTGCTTTCTTTTATTTTTAGTTAGTTTGTAAATATAAATTTGGATTTATTTCTTGTTTACCTAATTAGCATTAGTTTAATTTAGTTGACGGTTAATCATAAGTCCCTATGGACACGATATCTGGACTTTAAATCCTATATTACTTCTAGGACCACGTATACTTGCGTGTGCCTTTGGGAGCAACAAAGATTTTTTTTTTTTTTTACATTGTTAATGATAGGTTAGAATTACTCTTTATGAAGTGATCAGTTAATTCTGTTATAATAATTTATTTACAACCCTTTCAAATTTATATGAAGATGTTCGACAAACAATCATCATACAACGATTTGCATTAATCGTTCCAAGAAACCTGCACAATTATTTAATAATATCAATATTATGTTAAAAAAATCATATACTACATTGACTGGAAAGCACGTCTTTGAGAAACTAGTTACCTTAATTTATTTAATAGCTTAACTATTAAACTTTTCCTTTATAAAAGTCACATACTATATAGACTCCAGAAGAAGGCTCTTTCTTTCTCCTCACTCACTACCGTAAATTGGACCTATGGCAACGATATGTGTGGCAACAGTTATATAACCGTTGCGATAGACAGTCTACAGCAATGGTCGCAACCGTTGCAGTACCTATTTCGTCCTATTAGAACAATTTTTCAACTAAACCGTTGCAAAGGTGAAAGAACTGTCGCCATAGAAGAGGCTAATGCAACAGCTGATATAACTGTCAGAATAGACTCATCTATTGCAACGGTTCCAGGGGGAAAATACCTACTGCAACCGTTTCATTCATCTTTATTTCCCCTCTTCTAATTTCCAAATAAATAATAAAATAGACCCTAGAAACAAATCGATATTCTGTCTTGCATTCTCAAACATATCGCTTTGAACAAATCAATATTCAGTCTCGTAGAAATTTGAGCGATTGGTCTCCGAAGAACCAAGTAACGAACTTTGAGGTGTAAACTAATCTCGCAAGGAGCTTTCAACTCAATCTTATCATCAATTTCTTAAATCGAAGAGAACCAGTGCAATTGTTCTTGATTTTAATCAAATTCAGGTATGCTCCAATTTCTTGTCCTGTAAAGGATTATTCCAATATGGGAAATTATGTGTGTGTTTTTGCAGTTAATGTTTTGAATTTATGTGAATGTTGTGTATTTTTTGTTATCTAAATAATATCAATCGTCAACCTTCTACAAGTTTTCTTTATCTCTGGTAGTTAGGTTTTCTAATTGCATTTTCGTTTTTGCTGTGTTTGTATGTTTTTTTTAATTCTGTTAAAGTTATTGTTTGGTCCGGTTAAATTTTTGGGTTTAATTTTAAATGTGTAAAGTCAATCCTAAAGTGACATTCTTGATGGAAGAATTCCATTAAGAATGTTCTTTCTTTGTTTGCTTTTTTTTTTTTTTTTTTTTTGCAAGAGCAGTGCAAACATTCTTGAAGCTTGAAGGACATTTATTGTCCCAATGTATTCTTATCCTGCTATAAAATGCATAATTGTTCCTTTGAAGATGTGTTTATCCTCAATTGCTAAGCTATTAAGGCGATAATCGTTTCAATATTTTCCTGCTTCAAGGTTTCCATGTCTCAAAGTTCTCCAATAATGAGTTCTAGACATTCTGCTTATTAGTTTTTTTCGAGTGCCATTTGATTTACTTTGGTTTTCACTTTTCCACTGCCTGTTTCATTTACTTGATTGAGTTTCGCTTTCTAGTCTATGTATATAGTATCTGGATGAGAAATATGTTAACTTCTTTTACTAGCGGATTTTTTTTTTGCTTGAGTGCCAACTTCCCTTTTTTTTTTCTTTTTTCTTTTTTTGTGGATAACTCACCCTCAACTAATTATGTCTTCTTCAATTTTTTTTTAAAACATAAGTAACTAAGCAAGAACCTATAGAGTACTACAACAATAAATCCTCATCCCAAATAATGCTTGACAGATTCATCTCAATGGAAGTGTTATGAGTTGAGTTCAATCTTTGAGTTCTAAACATCATAAGTTATTTTAGTGAATTCATGTCTGTAGTGTGCTATATATGGTCAACCATAATCATTTAGATGGCACAAAATTGAAAATGAAAAGAATATATTTCCTTGGGTAAAATGAGAGATAGACTACATAAGATATGGTGATAGTTGATCGCGATTAGGGTGTCTTCATGAAGCTGTTAAATGTTTTAGCATGTACAAACTGTAAGTTCACAATGCACTAAAAACCCTTACCCTAGCAACAGTAGCCGTTGACATGGCCATAATGGCCGGCGGCCAGCCTCCTCCGGGGACTGGTCAGCCTTTGAATACTGCTCCCACATCAGATTTTCCCTTGCTGAATAATCAAAACACCAGCCAATTGGCAATTATCCAGGATACTATTCAAAAACCAGTATTATTGAAGGATATCATGCAAAATACTGTGAAAGTAGATCCAATTGAACAGAAACCTATCACTTATGTTAATGGGGTTCCTAGAGTTCAATGGACAGAGGATGAAGTTTTTCGTATGAATGCTATTGAAAAGTTGCAGTACGCTGTTGTAGGAAAATTTTCCTATGGATGGCCGGACATTGATGAACTAAGAAAGGCAATACCATCGCAGTGTGGTATTAAGGGAGAATGTAATATTGGTGTTTTCAGATTTCGACATGTTTTGATACGACTTTCTCTAATGGAAGATTTTATAAATCTCACATCTAAAGGATCATATTTTATCAACTCGAAAGATGGATATTATTATCAAATGAGACCTTGAATATATGATCCAACGTTTAAAGTTGAGGAAGAGACTACCAAAGTTATGGCATGGATCTCTTTCCCCAATCTTTTACCCACATACTTTGTAAAGGAGTCTCTTTTTTCACTAGCCTCAGCAGTAGGCAAACCTCTACACTTGGATCAGGCAACTATTAACAAAACTCGCCCAAGTTGTGCTAGGGTGAAGGTGCTAGTGGACTTAAATGATGAACTCCCTAAGTCTGTTCAGATGGTTATTTTAAATGAAGCTACTAGAAAGGAGAGAACAGAAGCAGTGCCTATTACGTATGATTATGTAACACCTCGTATCTTTAACCTAAGCTTTGACCATGATCCTAGACTTAGAGAAGTAGATAAAGGATGTGAGAATTGAAATTTCCCTGTTCAGTTGTAAGATGGGGGTTTACGCCCATGAACAAGGGGCCGTATTTCGCATACGGGCCGTAAACCAAGTCGTAAAGGCGATGCCAAGGATTTCGAGCATTGCGGAATTTGACATTTGAATTTTACATTGTTAAATACGGATCGTATTTCAAAATACGGCCCGTATTTCAAAACATATTTGGAA
>NW_026713231.1:0-40705 GCF_029784015.1 Lycium ferocissimum | reverse complement strand
TGATGTAGCTAAAATACAAAGGCAAGTGTGAAACGAAAAAACAAGCTATGGAACGAATAAGGAAGGGTTGAGTTAAAGATTAAGAGACGACACGAGATAATGTGCCAAGAATGTTACAAGTCGAGTAAAGGGAATTACAAGAAGGAAAAAGTTTAAATCGAGATTCTTAAGACCCTATACGATTAGTTGAACATTCGAGGACGAATGTTCTAAAGGGGGAAAGGATGTTGTACCCCGTACTTTGTACGTTGGAATATTCTAAGTTGGTTGCGACAAGTTATGGACAAGACTTTTAATTTTCGATTTTGTTGATTTTATTTTAATGCTTAGGCTACAATGAGACCCCCCCCTTATGGAAACAAGTTAGTAAGGTCGTAGAAACTAGCGATAAGTTGATAAAAGTAAGGATGGTGCTGAGGCAAGCAGTGAGAAGTTTTGCGGAAACCGAATGACGGGACGCTAGAAAGAAGTGTGTGTGAAGAAAAAGAGTATGACAAGAGGGGCGGTATTGAATAACTTAAGAGATAGTATGAAGGATAGCGATTCTACACTAGGTTAAAGGCCAAGATGTTGGGAAAGTGAGGAAGTCGAGAGCGATTAAAGGAAGGGAACGAGATATGACAAAATAGGACAAGCGAGTTTTGGGTATGGGCAAGATATGTAGAGCAGGATGAGCCGGAAGACGGAAGGACCGCTAATATAAGGGAGTCGGAGATACGAATATTTGTGTTATAAGATAATCCTAAGGGAATAGGAATTTCCATGGCCCTATGTTTTGAAGTTGTATGGCAAAATTGAGGGATAGTAACGAAGGTGCAAGGGAACGGGAACCCGAACCGATAAGCCACAGACAACCCCCGCAGTGTATGACCAAGGGCAACAGGTATAGAGAGGATAGCTACCACTACAATGATGGAGAAAAAATCTGGGCAAGAGCGAGGTACTAGTTAAATTTCGGTCAAGCACGCGAAGGTAAAGAAGTGGGAGGAGTGGAGTGCAGGCAATAAAGGATTAAGTAAGGACGGAGAGACCGACTTATGTTAAGGCATGATTGAACAGGCGACAATCGAACCCAAAACGAGGGGAATAACTATTTCTAAGGAGGAAAATATACTATGCCCCGTAGTCCGTACGTGGGATCCGTTGGAGTTATTAAGATACAAAATCATAGGTGTTTAGGTTACGATTATAAGAGTCCGAGTTCATGTAGCGGTCATGGGAGGATTTGGGAGGTCAGTGGACTAAGGAATCGATGAATGAGCTGTAGGCGATAGCTATAAAAAGGGAGCTCCCCGAGGTGCTTATGAGACCCTGCAGGACTAGTTGAACATTCGAGGACGAATGTTCTAAAGGGGGGAAGGATGTTATACCTTGTAATTTGTACGTTGGGACATTCCGAGCTAGTCGTGAAAAGTTGAGGGCAAGATAATTTTGGAAGACGAGATTGAGATTTGTGATCTTCGATTCCGTTTTAATGCACAAGTCGCATAAAAGTATTGGCATGGAATACTAAGGGCAAACTTGGAATTTGAAAATTATTATTATGTAGGACTTCTTGGAGAAGTCAAGTGGCCGTGGGACCCCCCCCATGGTTGGCCAATATTTTCAAGCCATGGAATGGCACATATGTTCATTTTATATTTGTGTAGGCTAAATATATATATACATGTGGGCAAAGATAACAAGGAATAATTCATCTTTTATAATTTTATAAAAATCTACAAAATTGGAGAAATTTGGAGAAAAAGAAAAAAAAAAAAAAAAAAAAAAAAAAAAAAAAAGGGGCATGACCGGCCATGTGCATGGTCATGTGCCATATTAATATATATATAGAGGAATGATCAAATAAGGCAAGCATTTATCATTTCCATTTCAAGAAAATTCAAGAAACTTTGAGAAAGAACCAAGGGGAGCCATTCGGCCATGCCATGGCTGAACACGGTCCATGGAAAATTGAAGGAGAAAAATTGGTTTCTTCTAGCTTTCCTACTAATTAAAAGGTCCTCTACAACATGGAGTGGTTGTTGAAGCAAGCAAGACACTCTTTCTTGCAAGAATAAGTCTAGCCGTGTGGAAGAAGTTGAATGAAGAAGGTGAGATTTAATCTTGTTTACATGTTTTCATAGATGATTTGTATATGTTGTAGTATGTTGGAATGAACGAAATTCATGAAAATATGGATGTCGAAGTGGAACCGTGGGTGAGAGTGTTTGGCCGTGTGCATGTAGTGGTGTGTTGGAGTGATGAATTAATGGTATTTAGCATGTTTGTGTGTGGTTGTAATGTGTAGAAATAGATGAAAACCATGGAAATTGCATGTTGTTGTTGTGGCCGAAAGTGGGCTGATTTGGTGTAGTATATGGACTAATGTGTCACGACCCAATTGGGGCCGCGACGGGTACCCGATACTTGTACCGAGCACCTCTTATCTCGTGTCGTATTCTTATCCCTAAGTGGGCCGTATGAACACCACCGTATTTTTTTCTTCTTTGTCACTTAACATTAATAGCATAATATAAACATAGGCTAACAACGTTTTCTGTCACCTTGTCACGACAAGGACCATCAAGATACAAAACATATAACCGTACATATCATCTACGAGCCTCAGACATAGTACACATATACATAGGAAGGGCCGCGTGCACGCGTGCCCGAATATATATACATATATACAAAATAGTACCAAAGAACCGAGGCTCCGAACAACCGGAGCGCGCTACAATATTGCCGATAGAGCTTCTAGGGGGTCAAGTCCGTCCCCCGCCGACTCGCGCGGCATGGGAGCGTTATATCCCGTATTTTTGAACCTCGGATTATCTCGGGGTGGGGCCCACACACCGAGATTTTTTTTTTGGAACCTCTGTAAAGTCATATGAATCACATATGTAAAGTTGAACACAACTCATGAAGTACCCTTGGGCCAAATCAAAGTGGAAGCCCTCCAAACGAATATTTTTAAGAAAACGTTTTCGGGTGACCTGACTTGGAGGGCAAAAAGGTATTATAAGTTTGGAATTTGGGAAAATACCAAGAAATAGAAGTTGTAGATAATTGAATTAGCTTTCCATCCATAGGTCGTGGGTTCCCAGGTGATATCGGTACAAGGAGATACACACGTTTTAAGGTCGAAAGGTCAGTGGGCTAGGCCCAACTCGGGATCAACCGAGTTGGCCCAAAAAAATAAAATGAAAATTTAGGCCCAATGTTTAAGGGGTGGCCGGCCAAGTGAGGCCCAACCCATGGTTTTAATGAATATTTCCATGTGCTAATTAATTATAAATGGTCATTATCTAATAGAATTTTCAAGAAACAAAGAAAGAAGAGAAAGAAGAAAAACCAAGATCACCCAAAGGGACCATTTCGGGTTTGGCCATAGGAAATTCACCCCTCAAAATCTTGCCTCTAAAATTATTTTCTTGTTGAATTCCTACTAATTCAAGGTCCCTCTACAACGTGGCGTAGTTATTTCGGAAGATAGACCGCCGGTTTCGTCGTTTTAACAACTTGGGCAAGTAAAGAAGATTGGAGGAAAAGGTAAGGATTCATTCCCTTTTATTTGTTATAAAGCCTTTGTTTATGTTGTAGTATGTAGAAATGAGTAGAAAGTATGGAAATATGGAAGTTTGTAAAGTGGGTGCGAAGATAGGAGTGTGGCCGTGTGTGTATATATGTTGTATATTCACAATGAGTTGTATTCTAGTTGTGAGTAGGGTGGAATTAATATTGGAAATGAAAGTTGAATGAATTTGGTGAAAGTTGGAAAATCTCCATGTTAGCCGTGGGAACATGTATGATGAAATGGAAATGGATTAATGTTGTTTAATATGTTAATTGCGTTGTTGTGATCCTTGCATTGTAAATGTAGGAAAAATGATGTAAGTTGCATTGAAATGGAATGTGGGAACTTATGTCGTTTTCTTATGATTTTATGACATTATGGAATTAAGTTGTTAAGGTGCAAATTATGATGATCGTTGATGAACTTAGAAGATGGAAATGTGTTATGAATGTGTATGTTAAAGATTAGAAGAATTGGATAAACTATGGCTTTGGTGGAAGGTGTGTATATTTTGTATATCTTGTGTATATAGTGTAGAAATGATATGAAATGTTTCCGAATGGCGTTGTAATGATTTTGATTAGTAATGAATGTGAGTATGATGGTGTTGATTTGAAAATTTGAAGTCGGGATGGAAGTTATTGCATTATGTTAAGAGAAGACTAGTTGTGTATTGTATTGTGTTGTGTTGTGGTTGTTGATGTTCTTGGTGTTGTTGTTGGGTTGTTGTTGATCATTTTGAGCCGAGTTGAATCTCAGGATGTTGTGTGTATAAGGGAGATGTTGCCCAAATTTCCGTAGACAAATATTGATTGAGATTGAATTCTTAAAGCTTTATGATTAATATTTGGTAAATGTCACCAATTATAGATTTTGGAGGAAACGGGATTTGAAATTGGACAAGCGTAAACGGCAAATAAGGTATGTAAGGCTTACCCTTTCTTTCTCTTGGCATGTCCTAGATATACTAGGCCTGAATTCGGACCTTGGGGACAACTCTCCTCTTCGGAATCTACGTCTAGAAACGCCCCTTTTTCATTCAGTAGAATTGAATGGGTTATTGTGCGAATAGTTAGAAAAATTGTTTTAACCTTTAAAACTTGTGCAACTGAAATCCGATTGCCTTAAAATATTCATAAATGACGTTATGAAGTTTGACATGCGCAATTTACGTACGCCACCTCGACTTGACCCGAGGTGGGCCCCCAATTTTCGAGATTTTTCCATGTTGACTTAATTGACTTATTTTGAGCGTTATGCAAGTACGACTTTTGACTAACTTCCGATTGTTAAAAAGTGATCATTTTGATTGTTCCATTGAGTTCTATGATATATTTTGTCATGTACAAACGATCCCAAAGGTTTTGTCCTTGATATAATCGTCGCAACTCTGAAAGGTACGATCTATGGCTATTGTCTGATTCCTTTTAAATGATCTA
Organism: Lycium ferocissimum; assembly: GCF_029784015.1. Taxonomy (NCBI): domain Eukaryota; kingdom Viridiplantae; phylum Streptophyta; class Magnoliopsida; order Solanales; family Solanaceae; genus Lycium; species Lycium ferocissimum. Next base: position 35,704 of record NW_026713231.1, on the reverse strand, counting down.
TCACGCAATTGTTCTTTCGAGGCTCGACAAACGGGGTATGTTTTATATTGCATATGGTTTTCTCACTACTCGCTCGTGCGAGCATTGTTATGACATCTTTCCCGCGTCCGGGCCGGGTACATGTATTCGTGCAATTCCTTCGCATTGTTCACCGCGTCCCTCACTAGAGGGCCGGGGCATGTTATATATATATATATATATATATATATATATATATATATATATATATATATATATATATATATATATATATATGATGATGATGTGATGACGGGGAGGTGGCCGAGGATGGCATGTGATGATTCCACTTCACCGCGTCCCTTACTAGAGGGCGGGGCGTGTTGCATGTGCATATATATGATGATTTTACTTACCGCGTCCCTCATTAGAGGGCCGGGGCATGTCATGTAAACATATGTTCATGATGATTTCTTTAATTATGATACTCAGTCCATTAATGATTTTGAAAAACATAATTTACGTTCCAGGTAAGTTTTATGAGATCCGGTTACTGTACTACTTTTCTGTCCTCTTTATTTCCGTATGATTCAGTTATTGTGTTTACTGCTTTACATACTCAGTACATATTTCGTACTGACCCCCTCTTCTTCGGGGGCTGCGTTTCATGCCGCGCAGGTGCATATACCCATTTGAGTGAGCCGCCAGCTTAGGGTCCCTGTTCAGCTATCTTGAAGAGCTCCTTTGTCCGGAGCCCAGATTTTGGTACAGTCTTTTATTACATTCATGTATATTTGTTCAGGGTACGGCGGGGCCCTGTTCCGTCATATGACTTTGTTACTGCGTAGCAGGGTACGTAGACATGTACGTAGGTGTGGCTATATACGTACGGCTATATGCACGTATTGTATGTTTGGGCGGTTTATTCACGCGGCGGCTTTGTCGGCTCGCCTATATATGTATATATGGATATGTTGGCCGGTGTGGCCTTTGTTGGTATTTTACGTGTGGTAAATTTTGGTTAGTAAGAAAAACGAGAGGAAACTACGCAATTTTTTTCTAAATGCACGAGTTACTATTTTTGACTTTTGGTACGTACGGGTGCCCAGTTCGGGCACTAGTCACGACCTACGGGGTTGGGTTGTGACAAAAGTGGCCTCGAAGCGGTTAGTCCTCGGAGTGTCTACGGGCGGTGTCTAGTAGAGTCTGTTTATCGGTGTGTTGTGCACCAAATCTATAAACGAGGCTACGGGACATTTAGGATGTTACCTTTCTCGATCTTAGATCGTGCGATAGAGCGGTATTATCGGAAGACTCCCTGGTAACGAACCTACATGTTTTCGACGTGCCTCGAAAGGCGACGGCTGCCCGGCGGGGGCGGGGGAGAGACCGGTCGGGGGCCGGCAGAGTTACTAGGGCCCATGCCCGGCCCGAGCCGGAGATTGTGCCGGTGGTCGGGTTGCCCCGCCGCCCCATCACCGTCCGAGGAGCACGAGCCGGTATGCGGCACGCAGGCGGCCCCGCCGCCCGCCCCCCGGGTCGAGTGCCCGAACCTCCGGCTCCTCGGCTGAGGAGGAGGACGGGGGCTATGAGGATCTTTGTTGTTGTTGACCGGAGCGGACCGGGGGCGGGTCCGGGGGGAGACGGGCGGAGATGATTATCTTTGGTGGACGTGACGCCCGGAAGACTCGGTATTTCTTGACACATGTGCGCGAGTTCTTCGGGTCAATCAGAGGACCCTCGGGAGTTTATTAGAGAGATGCGGCGTACGGCTGCGACCTTGTCGGGGCCTGGGCGGCGTGGCGTCGTATCGGTGCACGATATAGCGACGATTGGTTTGGTCGTGGGAGGCGTCGGGGGGTGAGGGCGCGCCACCAGCCGTATGGGATGAGTTCACAGAGGCTTTTCTTGCCCATTTTCTACCCCCAGAGATCAGACGAGCCAGGGTACACAGATTTATACACTTGAGGCAGCGTGGTAGGAGCGTCCGAGAGTACAGCCTGGAGTTTGATTCCTTAGCCAGATACGCTCCTCACGTTGTGGCGGATATGGATGACAGGGTACACCAGTATATTATGGGGCTGGATGATTATTTGATTGACAGTTGTATGTCGATGGCAGCTCAGCCCGGCATGGACATCGCACGAGTGCAAGCATATGCCCAGGGCATGGAAGAGCGACACAGAGGGCGCCAGCCCGACGGGGATCACGACAGGGGCCAGCCCAAGAGGGCTAGATCGGCTGGGTGCAGAGGAGAGTTTCGAGCGGGCGGCCTCGGCGTACGGGGTATTCGTCCCCGTCGGCACGAGTGCACCCCACGGTTCCGGGCGAGAAGGTTTGACGGTCACGGGGTATTCGGGAGCCGGTCCGAGTTCCAGAGCTTCGGGGTCACAGTCGAGTAGGGGTCTGAGTCAGACGGGGCCATCTATGCCTCAGTGCCCTCAGTGCGGCCGGCGCCATCTGGGGGAGTGCCGTCGCGTCACGGGCGCTTGCTTTACATGCGGCCGTTACGGCCATGTTATGAGGGATTGCCCGCATCGGGATGGTTCAGGTGGTGCGATCCGCCCCTCTTTGGGTCGGTCGCTGGTTCGTCCTCTTCAGCAGTTATGCGCCCTACGGGGCAGGATATACCGGCACCAGCAGGCCGTGGTAGAGGCCGCGGTGGATTCCCGAGTCTCAGCGGTCCTTCGAACCGCGTATTTGCTTTGACGAGGAGGCAGGATCAGGAGGCACCACCGGATGCGGCTACAGGTACATGAATCCTCACTAGAATTTATGTTCTTATATGTGTGTGTCTGTGATATAATTGTTGCGTAATGGCGGTAGACGGGAAACCTGAGGGTTAGTAACCTAGTATTTATAAACAACGGTAGTTAAGGTGTGTATATTGTTATTACAGACCCGGAAGTCCAGGATGGAAAGTGGTAAGATCCATAAGTGACCGTGAATAGGTAAAAGCGAGAGAGGGGCGAAATGGTAATTGTGCTACGAGGGCGTCCGGAAATCTGTCAAGACTTTATTTTACTCCAAATTACGTGGCGAGGGTCCAGTAGTCAGCTGAACGCGATTATGCTAACGTTAGAGTACTGTATTTCGTTGTAGTCCCGAAGTTAAGCGTGCTAGAGTGAGGGAAATTCTGGGATGGGTGACCCCCCTGGGAAGTTTCTGAAAGTTTCACAACTTTAGTCATAAGAAGCAATGGAAAGCTAGAGTAGTCTAAAGGGATCTAGAATATCCTAAGTAGGCGGAAGTCTTAGGAGGTGGAGGTTTACAAAGATATATGGTAAAAGAACGATAATGAGTAACCTACAGTGGTGTTTGAGGAAAAATACGACTGTGTAGGACCAAAGGTTGAGATGTGGTCAATAAGCCTCTTCGTTAATAATGTTACGCCTTATGAAAAGCACAAGGAAGGACTAGAAAAAGCGATCTAGCAAGCGAGAAGGAAGTATAGGAAACGAGAGGAGTTTGGAACTACTATGGTGATGAATTAGGTACGTTAAGGGAAGGAATGAAGATGGGTTGGACTAGGTTATCGAGATGATGTGCATATAACGTTACTAATTGGGTATAAGATGATTAAGCAAGATAAACGGAATTGATTGGCTACCGAAAGAGGGAGAAATCATGTATTTCACAAAAAGTGTAATAAGACTCGGCAAGGAGGAGACGTCTAACTCAAGATACGGTCGTGAGACAAGGATGTTGGATGCTAAAGATGTCACACCCCAATTTCCGTTAGGGTGTGATGGGCACCCGACCCTTACTTAGGGCCGAGCGAACCCTCTAACTATCATAACATTCATATTCACATTGGGCCCTAACCAGATCACAGCTATATAATGGAAAATTTTCGGAAAAACAAACATACTTCATATCTTTCCAAATCAAACAAAACTTGCGATCGTACAAAATGCAGCATCATATATAACAACACAACGGCTTATAGAGCCGCTCACAATGACATCTTATACACATGACCACATACGCAAAGTCTCTAACATGACCGGATAGCATAACACAAACAAACTGCGACTCGGCGGCACTCGGAGCAAGTGGAGTTCGCCAATCCCATTTGGATCATCATACGCTAATATCTTTAGCTCACACAGGTGTACACGCGGCATGAAACGCCCAGAAAGAAGAAGAGGGGGGTCGATGCGGAATGTGTGCGAGTATGTAAAGCGGAAATCCATTTACAAAGCCATAACCGGGATGAGAAACTACGGGGAAACAAGTATAGGAACCTGAGAGTCATAACTTGCCTGTATAACACTTATCATATATATACCTATGCTGGTGAGCAAAACATATCACAATCATATTAATTCGGAAATCATATGCGAAGTACAAAAAACAGATTTAGTAGTCAGAATGTCAGAAGGCTTAGCTCATTCTTCTTTCTTTTCGAAAAACATTTAAATCTTATATAAAAATGGATCATATCATAATAGGCGACATTAACCGATGTGGGATTCGCCTAAACCAGTGCGGAATTTTTGCCTCGTCACTGGGTTTGCCCCACCACCGGCTCCGGAATAAACAGATCGTATCATCAGATTATCATATCATCAGATCATCATAGCATCAGATCGTCACGTCATCAGACTATCGCATCATCAGAACAGACTCATTATATTGTCAGATTTCCACATTATCAAATCATTATATCATCAGATCAAACAGAATAGCATAGCGTATATCTATGCGGCCCATAGTGGGACCGGCGGACGGAACGTGGGTCGCCCCTCACGCCTTAGGCGCCACACATCATACTTCGGAAGTTTTCGGATCTCCTGCATCTCCGTCACACATCATATCACATAACCACGGTGCCGGCCAAGGGGCTCGGCGTGCGGACACATCATAGCACCATAATAATAGTCGCACATCATACTCGGAAGCTCATCATACTTCGCATTGTGCGCCGATAGTACCGGCCCGGGACTCGGCGAAGGAAGTAACAAACATATGCACGAGCAGAATCGTGGGATCTATATGCCACTCAGACATTCATACAGACTTAACGGAATAGTCAGACAATTTGTCTTTCACCATCCAATAGCATTAATCATATCCACTCTCTTGCGGATATTATTCGGAAACATATCAAACAAAACTTTTAGGCATCACAATCACGTATAGAATCATATATATATAAATCTTTATTCCAAACTTTAGATAAGTGAGTAATCATATTCGGAAGTTAGATTATTAGCCCTATTAAGTTATATCAACAAGTTGCCAAAACTATACAACGGAACGTCTTGCGGGCCCACGGGCAAGTACCAAACCGACCCGGGCCCGCTTATGAATGTCGGGGATGTTATACATTAGGGAACCTCCCACGAGCGTTTCGGAGCGATCCGAGCCCTTAGTCAAAAGTTAGGGACGTTCGTAGTTTCTGACTCTTTTATGAACATATTCTTTTAAGCACATTCTTATTCAGTCATACAAAGGCATAGAAACCATAATTTGACTACATTAGGCATACGGAGGTCAAGAAACAAATAAGAATCACGGACATGCTCGGATCGTAGGAGTAGAGTTACCTCGGGGAGCGTATCATAGCCTATTCATACTAAGACATGCCAAAGAAAGAAAGGTGAGCTTTACATACCTTGGCCGCCCTCCGAGCTACTCCAACATTACGTCTCGGCTTCTCACGTTCTACAATAATGTCATAAGGTGTCCGAAATTAACCATAAGCATTGAAGATTCCAATTTCAAGCCATTACTTTTTCTACGGAAATTTCGCAAAGCACCTCCTATAAATCCATCAACCCGAGAATTTAACTCGGCGAATTTTCAACAACAACCAAATCAATAATCATAAAGACAACATCCATAATCAATTCATAACGCATTCTAAGCAATTCGCACAATATTTCAAGACAACTCAACAATATGCTATGCAACCCGAAATCTTCCAACTTAATGAATACGATAATAATGCGTTTCTTTCTTTCCAATTCTCATACTATGTCAACAATTCCATTCATTTCCACATTAGCTTCATAAATATAAGAGAACACATTAGAATCATGTTAACTTTCAAAACAGCCCACAACAATTGCAACACCAACATAAGTCATTAAACCTTCATTTCACCATATAATTCTCAACAACAATAGCTAGGAACATTAAATAAATTTGATTCATTCTTCCTTCACAAATCAGCCACCATTCGACCAACATACCAACATCCACAATTTCATGAATTCCATTCATTCCTCCACATTACAACATGCACAACCATTCATAATACAACAATCCAACATGCTAAATACAATTAGTTCATCACTTCTACACAACAACACACTCACACGGCCACAACATACTACATACGGCCACAACACAATACTCCATATTTTCATGAGTTTCACTTGTTTCTACATATCACAACATGCATAAACATCTACCAAACATGTAAAGGAAATTAATTCTCACCTTCTCCTTTCAACTCCTTCTTTCGGCTAGGAGTAGTTATGGCACCAACGGATGATTTTCTCGTTCCAACCACCACTCCACGTCGACGAGAGCCTTTCAATTAGTAGGAAAACATGAAGAAGATATTTTTTTCCATGATCACTCCATGGGTGGTTGGCCAGGGCCCTTTAGCCGTGACTCTCCCTCACTCTTTTCTTTCTCAAGTTTCTTGAAATTTCTAGGATGAAGAATGAAAATATATGTCTTCCATGGTCCTCACTTGTATATATATATATATATATTTATAGGCACATGCCTAGTCATGTGCCCCTTGGCCGTTTTTTCCCCTCCTTTGTTTATCTCCAACTTTCTTCCATTTTCTAAAAATTCCTTTGACTAATAAAAGATGACTTATATGATCACATGTCATCTAATTCCATACATTTATATTCAAGCTTCCATGTGGCCATGGCCCACCTCATTCTCATTTCATGAATTTTAAATTTTCTCATAATGCATTCTTAGTCCAAATTTTTCCTTAATGCTTCCTTCCAACAAAATCATAAACCATTTGTCGTAAAACAAAGTCGAGAGATAACCTCGTCCATAATTCTTCGCAACCGACTTAAAAATATTCCGACGTGCGAAATGCGAGATATAACAAAAGACATGGCTTGCGTTAAGATATTGTGACGAAGTGATAACAGGAAGGAGATAACTTCAGAGTCAAGAGAAATGGAAAAAATAAATATAATAAATATAATCGGTAGATGGAATTGCATGTTATGGTGATAAGGAAACCCCCGAGATCCTTATAAGACCTACGGGACTAGTTGAACATTCGAGGACGAATGTTCTAAAGGGGGGGAGGATGTTATATCCCGTATTTTTGAACCTCGGATTATCTACTGGGGTGGGGCCCACACACCGAGATTTTTTTTTGGAGAGGATAGCTACCACTACAATGATGGAGAAAAAATCTGGGCAAGAGCGAGGTACTAGTTAAATTTCGGTCAAGCACGCGAAGGTAAAGAAGTGGGAGGAGTGGAGTGCAGGCAATAAAGGGATTAAGTAAGGACGAGGAGAGACTGACTTATGTTAAGGCATGATTGAGCAACTGACAATCGAACCCAAAACAGGGGAATAACTATTTCTAAGGAGGAAAATATACTATGCCCCGTAGTCCCCGTACGTGGGATCCGTTGGATTTATTAAGATGCAAAATCATAGGTGTTTAGGTTACGATTATAAGAGTCCGAGTTCATGTAACGGTTATGGGAGGATTTGGGAGGTCAGTGGACTAAGGAATCGATGAATGAGTTGTAGGCGATAGCTATAAAAAGGGAGCTCCCCCGAGGTGCTTATGAGACCCCGCAGGACTAGTTGAACATTCGAGGACGAATGTTCTAAAGGGGGGAAGGATGTTATACCTTGTAATTTGTACGTTGGGACATTCCGAGCTAGTCGTGAAAAGTTGAGGGCAAGATAATTTTGGAAGACGAGATTGAGATTTGTGATCTTCGATTCCGTTTTAATGCACAAGTCGCATAAAAGTATTGGCATGGAATACTAAGGGCAAACTTGGAATTTGAAAATTATTATTATGTAGGACTTCTTGGAGAAGTCAAGTGGCCGTGGGACCCACCCATGGTTGGCCAATATTTTCAAGCCATGGAATGGCACATATGTTCATTTTATATTTGTGTAGGCTAAATATATATACATGTGGGCAAAGATAACAAGGAAGAATTCATCTTTTATAATTTGAGAAAAATCTAGAAAATTGGAGAAATTTGGAGAAAAAGAAAAAAAAAAAAAGAGAAAAAAAAAGGGGCATGACTGGCCATGTGCATGGTCATGTGCCATATTAATATATATATAGAGGAATGATCAAATAAGGCAAGCATTTATCATTTCCATTTCAAGAAAATTCAAGAAACTTTGAGAAAGAACCAAGGGGAGCCATTCGGCCATGCCATGGCTGAACCTGGTCCATGGAAAATTGAAGGAGAAAAATTGGTTTCTTCTAGCTTTCCTACTAATTAAAAGGTCCTCTACAACATGGAGTGGTTGTTGAAGCAAGCAAGACACTCTTTCTTGCAAGCATAAGTCTAGCCGTGTGGAAGAAGTTGAATGAAGAAGGTGAGATTTAATCTTGTTTACATGTTTTCATAGATGATTTGTATATGTTGTAGTATGTTGGAATGAACGAAATTCATGAAAATATGGATGTCGAAGTGGAACCGTGGGTGAGAGTGTTTGGCCGTGTGCATGTAGTGGTGTGTTGGAGTGATGAATTAATGGTATTTAGCATGTTTGTGTGTGGTTGTAATGTGTAGAAATAGATGAAAACCATGGAAATTGCATGTTGTTGTTGTGGCCGAAAGTGGGCTGATTTGGTGTAGGTATATAGACTAATGTGTCACGACCCAATTGGGGCCGCGACGGGTACCCGATACTTGTACCGAGCACCTCTTATCTCGTGTCGTATTCTTATCCCTAAGTGGGCCGTATGAACACCACCGTATTTTTTTTCTTCTTTGTCACTTAACATTAATAGCATAATATAAACATAGGCTAACAACGTTGCTGTCACCTTGTACAGCGACAAGGACCATCAAGATACAAAACATATAACCGTACATATCTGTCTACGAGCCTCTAGACATAGTACACATATACATAGGAAGGGCCGCGTACTTGTCGTGCCCGAATATATATACATATATACAAAATAGTACCAAAGAACTGAGGCTCCGGAACAACTGGAGCGCTGCTACAATATTGCTGATAGAGCTTCTAGGGGTCAAGTCTGTCCACCTGCTGACCTGCGCGGCATGGGACTGTTATATCCCGTATTTTTGAACCTCGGATTATCTACTGGGGTGGGGCCCACACACCGAGATTTTTTTTGGAACCTCTGTAAAGTCATATGAATCACATATGTAAAGTTGAACACAACTCATGAAGTACCCTTGGGCCAAATCAAAGTGGAAGCCCTCCAAACGAATATTTTTAAGAAAACGTTTTCGGGTGACCTGACTTTGAGGGGCAAACAAGGTATTATAAGTTTGGAATTTGGGAAAATACCAAGAAATAGAAGTTGTAGATAATTGAATTAGCTTTCCATCCATAGGTCGTGGGTTCCCAGGTGATATCGGTACAAGGAGATACAAACGTTTTAAGGTCGAAAGGTCAGTGGGCTAGGCCCAACTCGGGATCAACCGAGTTGGCCCAAAAAAATAAAATGAAAATTTAGGCCCAATGTTTAAGGGGTGGCCGGCCAAGTGAGGCCCAACCCATGGTTTTAATGAATATTTCCATGTGCTAATTAATTATAAATGGTCATTATCTAATAGAATTTTCAAGAAACAAAGAAAGAAGAGAAAGAAGAAAAACCAAGATCACCCAAAGGGACCATTTCGGGTTTGGCCATAGGAAATTCACCCCTCAAAATCTTGCCTCTAAAATTATTTTCTTGTTGAATTCCTACTAATTCAAGGTCCCTCTACAACGTGGCGTAGTTATTTCGGAAGATAGACCGCCGGTTTCGTCGTTTTAACAACTTGGGCAAGTAAAGAAGATTGGAGGAAAAGGTAAGGATTCATTCCCTTTTATATGTTATAAAGCCTTTGTTTATGTTGTAGTATGTAGAAATGAGTAGAAAGTATGGAAATATGGAAGTTTGTAAAGTGGGTGCGAAGATAGGAGTGTGGCCGTGTGTGTATATATGTTGTATATTCACAATGAGTTGTATTCTAGTTGTGAGTAGGGTGGAATTAATATTGGAAATGAAAGTTGAATGAATTTGGTGAAAGTTGGAAAATCTCCATGTTAGCCGTGGGAACATGTATGATGAAATGGAAATGGATTAATGTTGTTTAATATGTTAATTGCGTTGTTGTGATCCTTGCATTGTAAATGTAGGAAAAATGATGTAAGTTGCATTGAAATGGAATGTGGGAACTTATGTCGTTTTCTTATGATTTTATGACATTATGGAATTAAGTTGTTAAGGTACAAATTATGATGATCGTTGATGAACTTAGAAGATGGAAATGTGTTATGAATGTGTATGTTAAAGATTAGAAGAATTGGATAAACTATGGCTTTGGTGGAATTGTGTGTATATTTTGTATATCTTGTGTATATAGTGTAGAAATGATATGAAATGTTTCCGAATGGCGTTGTAATGATTTTGATTAGTAATGAATGTGAGTATGATGGTGTTGATTTGAAAATTTGAAGTCGGGATGGAAGTTATTGCATTATGTTAAGAGAAGACTAGTTGTGTATTGTATTGTGTTGTGTTGTGGTTGTTGATGTTCTTGGTGTTGTTGTTGGGTTGTTGTTGATCATTTTGAGCCGAGTTGAATCTCGAGGACGTTGTGTGTATAAGGGAGATGCTGCCCAAATTTCCGTAGACAAATATTGATTGAGATTGAATTCTTAAAGCTTTATGATTAATATTTGGTAAATGTCACCAATTATAGATTTTGGAGGAAACGGGATTTGAAATTGGACAAGCGTAAACGGCAAATAAGGTATGTAAGGCTTACCCTTTCTTTCTCTTGGCATGTCCTAGATATACTAGGCCTGAATTCGGACCTTGGGGACAACTCTCCTCTTCGGAATCTACGTCTAGAAACGCCCTTTTTCATTCAGTAGAATTGAATGGGTTATTGTGCGAATAGTTAGAAAAATTGTTTTAACCTTTAAAACTTGTGCAACTGAAATCCGATTGCCTTAAAATATTCATAAATGACGTTATGAAGTTTGACATGCGCAATTTACGTACGCCACCTCGACTTGACCCGAGGTGGGCCCCCAATTTCCGAGATTTTTCCATGTTGACTTAATTGACTTATTTTGAGCGTTATGCAAGTACGACTTTTGACTAACTTCCGATTGTTAAAAAGTGATCATTTTGATTGTTCCATTGAGTTCTATGATATATTTTGTCATGTACAAACGATCCCAAAGGTTTTGTCCTTGATATAATCGTCGCAACTCTGAAAGGTACGATCTATGGCTATTGTCTGATTCCTTTTAAATGATCTATCACCAGAATTGTTCTTTCGAGGCTCGACAAACAGGGTATGTTTTATATTGCATATGGTTTTCTCACTACTCTGCTCGTGCGAACTGTTATGACATCTTTCACTGCGTCCCGGGCCAGGGCATGTATTCGTGCAATTCCACTGCATTGTTCACCGCGTCCCTCACTAGAGGGCCGGGGCATGTTATATATATATATATATATATATATATATATATATATATATGATGATGATGTGATGACGGGGAGGTGGCCAGGATGGCATATGATGATTCCTTCACCGCGTCCCTTACTAGAGGGCCGGGCATGTTCGTATGTGCATATATATGATGATTTTACTTACCGCGTCCCTCATTAGAGGGCCGGGGCATGTCATGTAAACATATGTTCATGATGATTTCTTTAATTATGATACTCAGTCCATTAATGATTTTGAAAAACATAATTTACGTTCCAGGTAAGTTTTATGAGATCCGGTTACTGTACTACTTTTCTGTCCTCTTTATTTCCGTATGATTCAGTTATTGTGTTCTATCGCTTTACATACTCGGTACATATTTCGTACCGACCCCCTCTTCTTCGGGGGTCGCGTTTCATGCCGCGTGTGTGCGGATACCCGTTTGAGTAAGCCGCCGACTTAGGGTCCCTGTTCAGCTATCTTGAAGAGCTCCTTTGTCCGGAGCCCAGATTTTGGTACAGTCTTTTATTACATTCATGTATATTTGTTCAGGGTACGGCGGGGCCCTGTTCCGTCATATGACTTTGTTACTCTGTGTAGAGGTCTGTAGACATGTCTGTGGGTGTGGCTATATACGTGGCTATATGCACGTATTGTATGTTTGGGCGGTTTATTCACCGCGGCAGCCTTGTCGGCTCGCCTATATATGTATATATGGATATGTTGGCCCGGTGTGGCCTTTGTTGGTATTTTCTGTGTGCAGGTAAATTTTGGTTAGTAAGAAAAACAGAGGAAACTCTGCCCAATTTTTTCTAAATGCCTGAGTTACTATTTTTGGCTTTTGGTACGTACGGGTGCCCAGTTCGGGCGCTAGTCACGGCCTACGGGGTTGGGTCGTGACAGGGACGCAGCGTCCACAAGAAGGGACGTCAGTACGAATAATGTACCGAGTTTGTAAGGCATGGAAAGTAATACAAACAGGAGCATAGAGTAGGAGTAACAATATCATGGGGTCATATATATAATGGGACCAGAAAAATAACCTGTACATAGGAATACCCCTTTCAAGCCTGATGCCATGCGTGCTTGTCTTTCCATTTTAGAAGAAAACGTTTCTTTTCGTAGGCATAGAAAATAGAACTCATATCATATCGTCTCTTATCATAGCATGTCATATCATATCCTATAGTATTATATCATATCATATCATGTCATGTCATAGCATATCATGTCGTGTCATAGCATATCATGTCGTGTCATAGCATATCATGTCGTGTCATAGCACCGAACAACGTCGGCTCGCCCACATAGCGCCGAAACACGTCGGCTCGCCCATATATCCCGCGTCCGGGCATCCCGCGTCCGGGATGATAAGCCAGCTGACCAGGTGGCAATGAAACATGTTTCCCTCCCCATTCCCCACATATACATGTATCCCTTACCCCGCAGCCCATATACATATACATATATCATATACATGTGGACATCATAAATGTTAGTTCATATGCTTGAAATACTTAGAAAATAGTATCATGACCAAGGAATAAAATTAAGGTCCAAAGACTAGTTTAACACTTTCACACTCGCATTAGATTCTTGACTTAAGACTTTTGGGCATGGAATCATTCTTGTTACATTTGTCATAGACATATTCTCTTCCTTACATCATCGTTATCATTTTCATCATAGAAACATTTTCATTAACATAGTTATAACACTTATCGTTTGATAAACGAAGTAATAAAGAAAATCCGGGGGCAGTGGGCCCACCTCGAGTCAAATGAGGCGGCGAACATAAATCATGTATCTTAAACTTCATGACGTCATTTATGAGGGTTTTAAGGTAGTCGGGTCATATTTGTGCGAGTTCTAGATGTTTAGGCATCTTTCCAACATTTTATGCAAAATTAATTCAATTCCACTGAATGAAAGAGGGTTAATTTCAACCTCGGACTTCTAGGAATAGGATCATCCCCGAGGTTCGTATTCAAGCCTATTATGTCTAGGACATGCCAAGAAGGGAAGGTGAAGCCTTACATACCTTTTTCCGCTCCTTGTGCCACTCCGATTTCAAGTTGCAAATTCGCCAAAATCTACAATTTGGTCATGTTTACCAAACATTGATTAGTGCATTCAGGATTGGATTCTTAAAATGACATTTGGCTACCGAAATTTCGGCAGCACTTCCCTCGTAAATACATCATTCCCAAAAATCATCTTGGCAAATTCTCACCAACAACAATCCGGGAATTCAACCCGGCCAAATTATCAATCATAATATCACAACCATACTATCAACTTCCAATTTCAATCCAAGATACGTTATAACAACTCAACCAACTTACTACTTCTTTCAAAACCTTCCAACTCCAATAAAACAATAATAAATTTATAATATATATATATTCCGACAATATCGTACTAGTCTCATTATCTTTCATGCATACAAGAACATTATATTTCATTTACATACACTTTCACCACCAACCTTCAACTACTACAATTTCATGAAAATCATTAAGCTTTATTATCAACATAAAATACACAACAAGCATAATCAAAACACTAAATAAAATTGGCTTATTTTCCTCCACGTCACACCACAACTACACGGCCACATCACCATGCACATACACGGCTAACATCATGCATACCAAGCTACAACCTCTTCAAAATCATTCAACTTCCATCATCAACATAGCATTCACAACAATAACAACCAAACTCTAAACAAAATAGTTAGCACATAATTTCTACACACACATATATATACACGGCCACACCATGGTTTTTCTCTCTCATGGATTTCATCCACTTTTTACATACTACACATCCAAAATCATCCATAACATGTAAGAAAGAATCAAACCTCACCTTTTTCTTCAATTCTTCACTTAGCTAGAGACTTCAACTTGTATGAATATATATTCTTCTTGCTCCAAAGACCACTCCACCTTGCTAGGGACCCTTGAATTGGTAGGAAATGATTTTTAAAGAAATTTTTGTCAATTTTCTTGGCAATTTTTGCACTTGGCCGAAAGGCCTTCTTGGTTTTTCTCCTCTCTTTTTTTTTGTTCTTCACTCTCTTGAAATTTCTAGAGAATTTGTGGAATAAGATGACTTAGTCATCTTTTATTCCACAAATTAACTCTCCCATGGGCCTAGCCCAAGTCATGGCCGGTTGGGCCTTCTCTTGATTTAAAAAAAAAAAGTCCAAGCCCAAATATTTTTCTTCCATGACAAATTGTAATTTCATAAAACTATTTTCCAAATTCCAAATTTACCCTTCGCCTTCCTTTGTATTTCTATGTGGCGTAGTGCGAATTTCCCTTTTATGCCCTTGACCTTTCTTGATAATTCCGCTTCAAATACTTCATAAGCCATTCATACGCCTAACAAAATAAAGATATGGCCTTGCTTGTTGTCCTCCCGCAATTGTCTTGAATTATCCGATTGCTCAAAAACGCGGGATATAACATCCTCCCCCCCTTTAGAACATTCGTCCTCGAATGTCGAACTAGCCTCATGGCGTATTATGATATTCGGGGGAGTCTCCTTCGTAGATATCTCACGTGTCGCTTAGCATATCCATTTTAAGTCTAGCATGTTCTCCCTTTTTGCTAGTCTAATCTGCCCCAGCCTACACGACTTCTATAGGGCTTCCAACCACTTCACACACTCTAATTTACTTTAGGCTACTTACCTTTGCATTCGTCTCTGGTTCCCACGCTTATGAAATTTTCAACATATTTCCCAGGGGGTCACCCATCCTAAGATTGCTCTCCCTTTAGCACGCTTAACTTCAAAACTTTCATACATTTCAGTGTTTTGCTGCCAGTACTTATGTCTCCACTTTCCTGGACTACCTTCATCTCGTAACCTGGGGCAAGTCGGGGTCTTGGCAAATTTCCGAAGCATTTTCGTAACGCATTTTTCCTTTTAATTACTATTTTAGCCCCCCGCAATCACTAATATTTTCTTTCATCTATGTATACGGCTATTTTTCGTTCGAAATTCCCAAACTCTTAATACGTTTAGCAATACAAGAAACGGTGTACGATAAAATAGAATCTAGATCAACTAGCACATACGTATCATAGAAAATTGCCGAAAGTGTACCTGTGGCGGCGTCTGCGGAAGGCTCAGGGTCCTGCCGTCCCGCTAATGCATATATACGGTGCGGAGGACCGGCTGAACTGGGTGCCCCTCCTCTGCCTCGGCCCCGACCTGCTGGAGCCTGGGAGGCCTGTCCCGGAGGGCGCACGGACGGTGATGAACCCACCGCTGACCCGGCGGGCTGAGCTCTACTCCCCTCATTCCTTAGCGGACAATCTCGCATCAAATGGTCAGTCCGTCCGCAGGCATAACATGCACCCGTATCTCGGTAACACGGTCCAGAGTGTGGCCTACCACACCGAGCACACCGTAGTGGGGGTTGCCCCCGTCCGCGGAATCGCTCTACTGGGACCCCGAAGCTCTAGTACCCTGATCTGGTCCCGAATAGGCAGAGCGATCAAATCCCCTATCCGCAAATCGAGGTGGTGCGCTGGCCGCTGATTGGCCTGAATACTCAGATTGCTCCTGTACCTGCCCCCTTCTGTATTCGCTTCTAGTCCCGGAAAATCTGCCCCTTTTTCTAGAACCCCCATCTGGATAACGCTCCCCTCTTCGTAGCTGGTATTTTTCCTCCAAGTTTTGGGCATGGGCCTGGATACGAGCAATAGTCATCCCATCCTGGAGTGAAGCCGTCAAGCACTCCTTGATTATGTGTGGCCCCAACCCACTCGCAAACCGATGTACGTGATCTCCCATATCAGCTATCATGGCAGGGGCATACCTGGCTAATGAGTTAAAGCGAAGACTATATTCTCTGACACTCATATTTCCCTGCTTAAGATTCAAAAACATATCAGCTCGAGCTCGTCGAACCTCCGCGGTAAGAAATGTCACGTAAATGCCTCCGTAAACTCCCCGGACCGGGGGAGGGGCATTTGCTCCCCTAGAGGATATCCAATTGTTATACCACAAAGCGCTACACCCCGCGGCCGTACGATGCCAATTCTACCGACCGTATCCGAAGCATGTATGATCCTCAGAGTCCTCAGCATCTCATCTATGAAACTCTGCGGGTCTTCCTCCGGTTTCGATCCATAAAACTCCGGGGGTCTCAAAGTGATAAAGTCACGGGCCCTTGCACTCACCGCCCTATCTCCCGGATCCGTATCTTGCCGCTGAGCCTGTGCGGCAACTAACTGGGTCAATAACTGGATGGCCTCTGCCATCTGCTGGCCCGAGCGCCGGCCGGCGGGGACCGGAGGGCTTTCGGGGCGGGGAGCTCTCTCTCTCTCTGCTCGCCGACACGGGGGGAGCATGAAAAGTCCGGGGAGGAGTCTCGTTGTGAGACTCGCCTTCTTCTTCCGCCGGCGGCTCCCGTTCAACTCTTTCTCCTAGTGGCCCTCTTGCCCCCTCGGGCCGCCGTATCTTTCCTCTTCACCGGCATTACCGAAACCATAACACGTAGATTAGGAGAATAACATAGAAACCTCGATAACATAGCTCTATCGCACGATCTAGAGTACAAAGAAGGTCATATTTCCTAAATGCCCTGCGAGCTCCTCTTGTTTATAAGTGTGGCGCGCTACACACCCATAAACAGGACTCTACTGGACACGGCTCGTAGACAACCCCTAGGACCGCCTGCTCTGATACCACTTCTGTCACGACCCAATTGGGGCCGCGACGGGTACCCGATACTTGTACCGAGCACCTCTTATCTCGTGTCGTATTCTTATCCCTAAGTGGGCCGTATGAACACCACCGTATTTTTTTTTCTTCTTTGTCACTTAACATTAATAGCATAATATAAACATAGGCTAACAACGTTCTTTGTCACCTTTATACGGCGACAAGGACCATCAAGGTACAAAACATATAACCGTACATATCCGCTACGAGCCTCTAGACATAGTACACATATACATAGGAAGGGCCGCGTCGCCGTGCCCGAATATATATACATATATACAAAGTAGTACCAAAGAACTGAGGCTCCGGAACAACTGGAGCGCTGCTACAATATTGCTGATAGAGCTTCTAGGGGTCAAGTCTGTCCACCTGCTGACCTGCGCGGCATGGGACGCAGCGTCCACAAGAAGGGACGTCAGTACGAATAATGTACCGAGTATGTAAGGCATGGAAAGTAATACAAACAGGAGCATAGAGTAGGAGTAACAATATCATGGGGTCATATATATAATGGAACCATAAAATAACCTGTACATAGGAATACCCCTTTCAAGCCTGATGCCATGCGTGCTTGTCTTTCCATTTTAGAAGAAAACGTTTCTTTTCGTAGGCATAGAAAATAGAACTCATATCATATCGTCTCTTATCATAGCATGTCATATCATATCCTATAGTATTATATCATATCATATCATATCATATCATGTCGTGTCATAGCATATCATGTCGTGTCATAGCATATCATGTCGTGTCATAGCACCGAACAACGTCGGCTCGCCCACATAGCGCCGAAACACGTCGGCTCGCCCATATATCCCGCGTCCGGGCATCCCGCGTCCGGGATGATAAGCACCGACCTGTGTGGCAATGAAACATGTTTCCCTTCCCATTCCCCACATATACATGTATCCCTTACCCCACAGCCCATATACATATACATATATCATATACATGTGGACATCATAAATGTTAGTTCATATGCTTGAAATGCTTAGAAAATAGTATCATGACCAAGGAATAAAATTAAGGTCCAAAGACTAGTTTAACACTTTCACACTCGCATTAGATTCTTGACTTAAGACTTTTGGGCATGGAATCATTCTTGTTACATTTTTCATAGACATATTCTCTTCCTTACATCATCGTTATCATTTTCATCATAGAAACATTTTCATTAACATAGTTATAACACTTATCGTTTGATAAACGAAGTAATAAAGAAAATCCGGGGGCAGTGGGCCCACCTCGAGTCAAATGAGGCGGCGAACATAAATCATGTATCTTAAACTTCATGACGTCATTTATGAGGGTTTTAAGGTAGTCGGGTCATATTTGTGCGAGTTCTAGATGTTTAGGCATCTTTCCAACATTTTATGCAAAATTAATTCAATTCCACTGAATGAAAGAGGGTTAATTTCAACCTCGGACTTCTAGGAATAGGATCATCCCCGAGGTTCGTATTCAAGCCTATTATGTCTAGGACATGCCAAGAAGGGAAGGTGAAGCCTTACATACCTTTTTCCGCTCCTTGTGCCACTCCGATTTCAAGTTGCAAATTCGCCAAAATCTACAATTTGGTCTTGTTTACCAAACATTGATTAGTGCATTTAGAATTGGATTCTTAAAATGACATTTGGCTACCGAAATTTCGGCAGCACTTCCCTCGTAAATACATCATTCCCAAAAATCATCTTGGCAAATTCTCACCAACAACAATCCGGGAATTCAACCCGGCCAAACTATCAATCATAATATCACAACCATACTATCAACTTCCAATTTCAATCCAAGATACGTTATAACAACTCAACCAACTTGCTACTTCTTTCAAAACCTTCCAACTCCAATAAAACAATAATAACTTTATAATATATATATTCCGACAATATCATACTAGTCTCATTATCTTTCATGCATACAAGAACATCATATTTTATTTACATACACTTTCACCACCAACCTCCGACTACTACAATTTCATGAAAATCATTAAGCTTTATTATCAACATAAAATACACAACAAGCATAATCAAAACACTAAATAAAATTGGCTTATTTTCCTCCACGTCACACCACAACTACACGGCCACATCACCATGCACATACACGGCTAACATCATGCATACCAAGCTACAACCTCTTCAAAATCATTCAACTTCCATCATCAACATAGCATTCACAACAATAACAACCAAACTCTAAACAAAATAGTTAGCACATAATTTCTACACACACATATATATACACGGCCACACCATAGTTTTTCTCTCTCATGGATTTCATCCACTTTTTACATACTACACATCCAAAATCATCCATGACATGTAAGAAAGAATCAAACCTCACCTTTTTCCTCAATTCTTCACTTAGCTAGAGACTTCAACTTGTATGAATATATATTCTTCTTGCTCCAAAGACCACTCCACCTTGCTAGGGACCCTCGAATTGGTAGGAAATGATTTTTAAAGAAATTTTTGTCAATTTTCTTGGCAATTTTTGCACTTGGCCGAAAGGCCTTCTTGGTTTTTCTCTCTCTCTTTTTTTTTTTTTTTTTTGTTCTTCACTCTCTTGAAATTTCTAGAGAATTTGTGGAATAAGATGACTTAGTCATCTTTTATTCCACAAATTAACTCTCCCATGGGCTTAGCCCAAGTCATGGCCGGTTGGGCCTTCTCTTGATTTAAAAAAAAAAGTCCAAGCCCAAATATTTTTCTTCCATGACAAATTGTAATTTCATAAAACTATTTTCCAAATTCCAAATTTACCCTTCGCCTTCCTTTGTATTTCTATGTGGCGTAGTGCGAATTTCCCTTTTATGCCCTTGACCTTTCTTGATAATTCCGCTTCAAATACTTCATAAGCCATTCATACGCCTAACAAAATAAAGATATGGCCTTGCTTGTTGTCCTCCCGCAATTGTCTTGAATTATCCGATTGCTCAAAAACGCGGGATATAACATGATGTAGTATTTTGGCTGTCGTCGTTGTGAATTTTATGATGTAAAATGAAGGTTTGATGATCCAAATTGAAGATAAAATTGTTGTGGGCTGATTTGGAACATAATGTGATTGTAATATGATTTCTTGTATTGATGAAAATGATAATGCCAACGTATGGAATGGTTGATATAGTTTATGAATTTGGAGGAAGAAAATGTGTTATAGATGTTCCTAATGTAGTTGGAAGATTTCGGGTGGAATGGCCTATTGTTTGGGTCGTTTTGAATATTGTATGGATTGCTTGGAATGTCTTAAATCATGTTTGAATGGTTGCGGATTAGTAATCGAATATGTGAGGGTGGGTATTGAATTGATCGTATGTAGTTTATTTGAATATAAATGAAATGTTGTCGAATTGTGTAGAAAGGAATTATTAATGTTAGAATGTGTTTTGGATCACTTATGGATATTGTTAGTATGGTTGTTGGTTGGGTTGTTGTTGATTTGACCGAGTTGAATTCTCGGGGATGTTGGATTTATAGGGGAAGTCTTTGCCGAAATTTTTGTAGGCAAAGTGTTAATTCGGAATTGGATTCTTAAATGTTATGGCTAATGGTTGATACCTAACGACATTATTGTAGATCGTGAGAAGTCAAGACTCAAGTTTGGATTAGCTTAGGAAGCGGCCAAGGTATGTAAATCTCACCCCTTCTTTCCTTTGGCATGTCCTAGTTGTAATTAGGCTATGACACGGGTTTCGAGGTAATTCCGCTCTTAAATTCCGAGCATGTTCATGATTTGTAATTGTTTATTGATGTTAGTAACCATAATATGGTCATGCTACGGTCTTTATGTCTCCGATATGATTGGATTAGAATGTCGTATAACCGGTTTTGTTCCTAAAGAATCCTATGTCTAGAAATGTCCGTAACTTTCGTAAAAAGAACCGGATTGCTTTGAAACGTTCGTAGAAAGTTTTGTAACGTATGATGACTTTGATTTTTCATAGGCGGGCTCGGAATGATTTGATATACGACTATGGTCCCTTCGATACTTTAATATACTTATGATATGTGATATGTTTCCGAGTACCGTCCGAAAGATTTTTGATATAACTATTGTCCGGATTTTCAAATGACGATTCGTTCTGACTACTTCATTGAGTCTCGAAAATGTTTTATGTGCATATGGTTTCTCACTACTCGCTCGTGCCAAGCTCAAGGTATCTTTCACTGAGACCCGGGCCAGGACACGCATTCGTGCACATTCCTCTGCATTATTCACCGAGTCCCTTACTAGAGGGCCGGGACACGCTATATATATGTATATGATGATGTGATGATGGGGATAGCGGCCAGGATGGCATACCGAGTCCTTTGCTAGCGGGACCGGGACACGCTATTCACCGAGTCCCTCACTAGAGGGCCGGGTACGACATATATATATATATATATATATATATATGCATGCATACATGATGATGATATGATTTTACTTACCGAGTCCCTCACTAGAGGGCCGGGACACGCTATATGTTATATGATGATTTTACTCACCGAGTCCCTCGTGAGAGGGCCGGGACACGTTATATGCATACATGACGGCTTTATGATATTGATATGCAAGATATATGTTTTCAAAGGCAAGTCTTATGATTTTGTGTACTCGTTATTTCGGTATGATCCCGCTTACTACATTTCATGCTTTATGTCACACCCTTAATCCGATAGGGTGTGATGGGCACCCGACCCTTACCTAGGGCCGAGCGAACCCGCAGACTTTCGTAATACACATAATCATACCGGGCCCGCAAAACGTGTCAAAATGCGAAGGAAAATTTTCAAAGAACATCATACTTTTCGTCTTTTTCAAATCAAATAAAATCGTAGTCATAACGAATCGTAACATAATGCGTACGATATATCGCTTACATAGCCGATTACAAAACAAATCATAAGATAATGCATAATACTACGTCGCTTACGCAGCCACTCACAAACTGACATGTCACACACACGACATTGTCTGCAAAGTCTCTAACATAACTCCAGATACCATACAAAAGCATTCGACATCGGCAAGAAAGACTCGGAGGAAATGGAGCTCGCCAATCCAGCCGAAACATCTTCTGTTAACATCACCTACTCATCTGTGGGTACCTGCGCGGCATGAAACGCAGCCCCCAAAGAAAAGAGGGTCAGTACGGAATATGTACTGAGTATGCAAAGCCGAAAATACAGAAAATGAAATAATAACCGAAGTCAGGAGTACAGAAAGTGAGCATAATAACCCGAATACCAGAGTACTTACATCTGACATACAAATCCTACATAAGGGGTTCAGAAGACAAATAGGATAATCAGGATGTCAAAATACTTCGCTTTCTTTTGAAAAACATTTCTGTCTCGTATATACGGAAAATCAAACATATCATATGAGCTGACATTAACCGAATGCCGAGGAACGTACGGCCCGATCCATATATAACATAATAATCATATATCACATCATATCATCGTATATCATATCATATCATCAAATCATCGCATACCATATCACATAACACATACGGTCCACAATGGGACCCGACGAACAGAACATGATCGCCCCTCCTGTCTTGGGCGCCATAACACATCATACTCCAGAAGATTTCATGTCTCCGAAACCCGACATACCGCGGTCAAAAGTCCAGCGGTCAATGTCGCGACCACCAAATGTCCAGTGGGCAATATCACATATCACATACCGCGGTCAAAAGTTCAGCGGTCAATATCGCATATCACATCATACTTCGAAATCACATCATACTTCGGAATCACATCATACTTCAGATTGTGCGCACGATAATAACCGGCCCGGGACTCGGCGAAAGAGGTAATAACAGAATGCACGAGCAGAATCGTAGGAAATCATATGCAATGCCAAACATTCACAAAGACTCAATAGAGTAATCAAACAGATCGTTATTTATAAGCCAAAACAGTAGTCAAATCAGACTTTCTTCCGAATATCACTCGGAAACATACCAAACCGAACTTCAAAACCCATAGTTACGTATCGGAATCATAAGTATACGAATCATTATTTCGGACTCAACAGACAAATTTATAATCATACTCGGGGTCGGAAAGGTAGTCATATTAAATTCTTTCAAAAGCCATCAGAATTATACAGAAGAAGATCACGGGACCCACGGACGAGCGTCAACCCAATCCGGGCCCGCCTACGAAAATCATAGTCATCATATGTTATCGAATCATTATTGCAAACTCAAAAGATAAGTAGGCGATCGTACTTGAAATCGGAATAATAGTCATATCATATCCTTACAAAAATCGTCAGAAGTACATAAGAAAAGTCGCGAGGCCCACGGAGGGGTGTCGACTCAAGTCGGGCCCGCCCGTAAAAATTTAAGTCATCATACGTCATAGAATCATTTTTGAGCATATCGAAGCGATCCGGTTCTGTCTGTGAAAGTTACGGACTTTCGTAGTTTTCGGAATCATTTAGGAACAAAACACTTTTAAAAACCAAACTTTTATGCAACTTTTAAAACTTAGTCATACAAAAGACGTATAAACCATAGCTTGACCATATAAGGATGCCAACATCAAAAGCAAATACGACTCATAAACGTGCTCGGATTTTTAAGAATAGAATTACCCCCGAAGCTCATAACATATCACAACCTAGCCATATCTAAGACATGCCAAAAGAAGGAAAGGTAAGCTTTACATACCTTGATTGCTTCCTAAGCAAATCCAAACTCAAGTCTCGGCTTCTCCAAATCTACAACACGTCATCAGACACCAAACATTAGTCATAGGCACCTCGGAATCCCATTTTAAGCTCGCACTTTATTTACAAAAATTTGGGCAGCATTTCCCCTGTAAATTTAACACCCCGAGAATTTAACTCGGCCAAATTCATCAACAGCAATACCAACAAACATTCCAACAACATCAACCATTAATTCAAAATGCACTTTAGCATCAACAACCTTTTTTTTTTGCACAATGCGACGGCATTCCAATTACGTTCAAATCAACATATATAATCAACCCAACATCATTGCCCACGCGTTCAAATACCAATCCAAAACCATTCAAACATGATTCAATAACATTTCCAACAATCCACAAAATTATTCAAAACAACTCAACCAAAACATAAGGCAACCCGAAACCTTCCAAGTCCAAAGAAATATCAACAACGCATTTCTTTTCTTCCAAATTCATAAACCATACTAACAATCCATACTTTAACAACATTGATCTCAAAAATACAAGAAACCATATTAAGATCACATTAGGTTCCAAAACAGCCCACATGATTTCAACTTCACTTTGAACCATTAAGCCTTCATTTTACAACATAGAATCTACAACACAACATCCTAAACATACCAAATGAAATTAGTTCTTCACTTCTACCTTACACCACACATACACGGCCACAACAAAACAATTATAACTTCAACTCGAATCATTCAATACCTTCATTCTCATCACATAATCCATGACAACAACAACCAAAATACTAAGTAAAATCAATTCGCCATAACTTACCAAAATTCTATACGGCCAACATCCACACTCCAAATTTTCATGATTTCCATCCATTTCCACACACTATAACAACACTCAAACATGTTACATACAATTAATTCACCATTTCTACACAACACACACAACACACGGCCAAACTTCAATATTCACGGCTCAACTTTAACTTCCATATTTTCATGAATTTCATTCATTTTAGCATACTACAACATATATAAACCATCCATAACACATAAAATACGATTAAAACTCACCTTTCTTCTTCTACTTTACAACTTGCCTAAGGTGGTGAATAATGAAAACGAGTGGTCTATCACTTCCAACAACACTTCCACGTTAATAAGCACCCTTTAATTAGTAGGTTTGCTTGAAGAAAATATTTTTTTCTTGATCACTTCTTGATCTTGAATTTTTGCCCCTCATGGCCGACCCTCTCTCTTGCTCTCTCTCCATTTTTCTTGAACTTTCTAAGAGATAAAATGATGAAGATGATTTAATTATCATCTTTTTTCACCATATATAATTTGCACAAGTGGCCCTATGGCCCACATCTCACACATGGCCACATATGGCCATTTTCATGAAATACTAGTTTTCAAATTTTCACTTCTAGCCCCAAATTCTCATGAAATGCTTAACTTTCCATAATTCACTTTTAACCCCAAATTTTTCTTATTCCAAATTTACCCTTAACATTCCATGCCAATGAAAAGATGAATATGCAACTTGTGCATTAAAACGAAAATCAACAAAATCGAAAATTAAAAGTCTTGTCCATAACTTGTCGCAACCAACTTAGAATATTCCAACGTACAAAGTACGGGTATAACATCCTTTCTCTCTCTTTAGAACATTCGTCCTCGAATGTTCAACTAGTCGTATGGGTCTTTGTCACACCCTAATTTCCGATAGGGTATGATGGGCACCCGACCCTTACCTAGGGCCGAGCGAACCCGCTGACTATCGTAATAATCATAACCATACTGGGCCCACAAAACATAACATACGCACGTAATGAAATTTTTCAGAAAACAAACATGCCTTTCGTTTTTTTTTCTTTCAAATCAAATAAAATCGCAATTGTATGAAAAGCGTAATATAAGGCACATACAAAGACTTCGGCTTATATAGCCGCTTGCCAAACACATCGTAGCGTAATGCATACAAACACACCGGCTTACATACGCTTACAAACGGACACCCGACATATCATACACTCGATGTATCACTTCGCAAAGTCTCTACTAACATCTATATATACCATACAAGCACTCGGACGGTCAAAGCATTCCGGAAGAAATGGAACTCGCCAATCCGGACCGGAACATCTTCTCGCTAACATCACCTACTCATTCGTGGGTACCGCGTGGCATGAAACGCGACCCCGAAGAAAAGGGGTCGGACGAAATATGTACCGAGCATGTAAAGCATGAAAGCATACATCAATCGAGGCCTTAACCGAAGTAAGAAATACAAAAAGTGAGCACAATAACCGGAATACTAAAGGCTTATATCTGAAACACAAATCGTATCCGCCCATAACGGACGGGTGACACACGCGAATAATCATCATACTCATACCGTACACGTCATATCTGTCATACGAGATAACATCAACCGATGTGGGATTTGCCTTTCGATGTGGGATTTTCTCGACATTGGGTTTGCCCCACCATCGGTGAACAAACTCATCATATCGTCATACATCATCACATATCATATGCGGTCCATAGGACCGGCGGACGAACGTGGTCGCCACCCTATCCGGCGCCACAACACAACATAACACCGAAGTTTCAAATCTCGTACAACCCCGAATATAACACACCATCACAACATATCATAAGCCATATCACAAAGATAACTCCATAAACGGAACCGGCCTATGGCGAGGTCTCGGAAACCGTAACACGGATAACACGGCATAACACCGAGTATATCATAGTGCGCACGATCATATACCGGCCGGATCGGTGAAAGAGGTAACACGAACGCACGAGTGCATCGTAAGTAACCACACGCATACGACATCATCACAGACTCAACCGAATGATCAAAACGAACCCTCTTTTTGAAAATCCAAAACCATAGTCAAATCAAGTTTTCTCCCGAATCTCGCTCGGGACATATCAAACCGTCGTTACGTATCAAAATCATGGGCATAAAATCCTTATTTCCAACTCGACGGACAAATAAATAATCATGCTTGGGATCGGAAAAGTGGTCGTATTAAATCCCTTTTAAAAATAGGTCATTTAAAACCGACATAAAAAAGTCGCGGGACACGGACGAGCGTCAACCCAATCCGGGCCCGCCTATAAAAATTTAAGTCCTTACTCGTCATGAAATCATTTGCGAAGAAATCAAAGCGATCCGAGCTCTCTCTTGAAAGTTACGGTCGTTCGTAGTTTCGAAATCGTTTAGGAACATATTTCTTTTGAAAACAAAACTCTTCCGAAAATATAACTCTTTTGCAACTTTAGAAATTTTAATGATACAAAAGACGTAAGGGTCATAACTCGACCGCATTAAGGATACGAATATCAAGAAACATATAAGAATCGCTTACGCAACATTTCAAACTCAATCATATCCAAGACATACGGACCATACTAAGGATGCCAACATCAAAGCAAATACGAATCACAAACATACTCGAAATTTACGAATGGAGTTACCCCGAGGCACAAATCATGTCATACCTTAATCCCGTCTAAGACATGCCAAAAGAAAAGAAGGGTAAGCTTCACATACCTCACTTGCTTCCTAAGCTAATCCAAACGTAAGTCTCGTCTTCTAAAAATCTACAACAACATCAATAGGCATCTAACATTAGCCATAAGCGTCGGAGAATTCAATTCCAAGCCATTACTTTATTTACAACAAAACGACAACCATAACGACCTCCCCCCGTAAATTCAACAACCCGAGTTTTCAACTCGGCCAAATTCATCAACAACAATACCAACAAACATTCTAACAACATCAACCATTCAAACATGATTCAATAACATTTCCAACAATCCAAAAAAATATTCAAACAATCCAAATAATATGCCATAGAACCCAAAACCTTCCCAACTCAACATGAACAACCATAACATATTTCTTCCTTCCAAATTCATAATTTACACCAACAACAATTCCAACAATACCAACATTAACCATAATATTTCCAATTTCAACAATACTTCATAAACATTCCATATGGTATTTGTCCCATATTTCCATCACAAGAACCATTTTATAACGATTTTACAGCTCCTTCTCCGTAAATAAACCAATATTAACACAAATAGAAAGAGATTCATACCTTCCCCTCGATAATAATGCTATATATTTACTCCTCCACCTTGAACTTAAGCCACAAAGCCTCACTACGCTTAGTTTGAATCTAATTCGCAACTATACGCTCGTCCGGACCGGAATTTGAGAATTATACCGGTTTCGGGCTAAAAGTTAGTGGTGAAAGGTTGGGGAATTTTCTAGAATATTTGGGATGATTTTGGTCTGATTTTTGGCTGAAAATGAGGGGTTAAGCCCCTTTAAAAAAGCTGCCCGAAGTCACCGTACAAATTTTTTTCCTCAAGCTTATGTTCATCGGAAATTATTTCGAGACCTAAAACTTTTATATACCGATCTCTTTATTTGCATACCCGGATATGTCCAAAACTCCATACAATCCTTGTATAACTTATTCAACATCCCAAACTTTTCCTTATTTCAAATTTACCCTTAACACTCCATACCAATGAAAAGATGAATATGCAACTTGTGCATTAAAACAAAAACAAAATCGAAAATTAAAAGTCTTATCCACAACTTGTCGCAATCCAACTTAAAATATTCCAACGTGCAAAATACGGGATATAACATTAAGGATCTCGATTTAAACTTTTCCTTCTTGTAATTCCCTTTTACTCGACTTGTAACATTCTAGGCACATTATCTCGTGTCGTTTCTTAATCTTTAACTCAACCCTTCCTTATTCGCTCCATAGCTTGTTTTTCCGTTTCATACTTGCCTTTGTATTTTAGCTACATAGATCACATCATAACCTTAGCCACTTTCACACTAGGCTTCACTTATTTTCATAACAATCCCCATCATAGTCACATTATATCTTATTCGTAACCAATCTCATAATATAACACTTCTTAACCCTTTACCCTTTTTAATCCACTTTATCCTTAATATCATGCAAGCCTTCTTATCAATATATCCATATCTATCACAATTCTTTTCCTCCTTACTCTTGTCTTAATCATACTATTACTTCTTTCTCGAGGTCAGCCATACTCGCAACTTACTCAAATCTTACCATTACGGCGGACGCGGCCTTTCAAGTCGAATTACAAACCTACATCTCTTTTCTCTTTATTTACGGGAAAATTTCGACGAGTTTCTCTATATTCCTTACTATCTCAAAACACTCGTACACCAGGAAATACCAACAATGCCTCATAGGGCCAAAATACATATATACATATCATATCATATCGCAGCCACACAGGGCTCCCAATATCATCAACAGTACACAAATGATAAACATACCTCGTATGCCCAACTCAAACGGCACCTGTTACACTTTCTTGTTTACTTTCCCCCTTTAGTCTTCAACTTGTATTTCAATCGCAACTTCAATATCTTTCCCAACATATATCTTTCATACCTTTACTTATCTGCGTACTTTGTGACTTTCAACATCATCAATTACCTTCTTCTATCGTCGTCATTCTTCAGTCGCAATCACAAATCGAAGGAGTCCCATCTCCTATGACTTGGCTCTATGGCACGATCTCGATATGAAAGAAGAGTAAACGCCCTAGATGCCCCGTAGCCTCTTGTTTATAAATGTGGCGCGCAACACACCATAAACAAGACTCTACTTGACACGACTTTGCAGACAACCCCTAGGACGAACTGCTCTGATACCAATTTGTCACACCCTTAATCCGATAGGGTGTGATGGGCACCCGACCCGTACCTAGGGCCGAGCGAACCCGCAGAATTTCGTAATACACATAATCATCGGGCCCACAAAACGTGTCAAAATGCAGAAGGAAAATTTTCAAAGAACATCATACTTTTCGTCTTTTCAAATCAAATAAAATCTCGTAGTCATAATGAATCCGTAACATAATGCGTAACCGATATATCGGCTTACATGGCCGATTACAAAACAAATCTGCAGATAATGCATAATAATACATCGCTTACGGTGCCGCTCACAAAACTGACATATCACACACACGACACTGTCTGCAAAGTCTCTAACTTAACTCCAGATACCATACAAAAGCATTCTGACATCGGCAGCACTCCGGAGGAAATGGAGCTCGCCAATCTAGCCGGAACATCTTCTGCTAACATCACCTACTCATCCGTGGGTACCGCACGGCATGAAACGCCCCCGAAGAAAATGGGGTAGTACGGAATATGTACCGAGTATGCAAAGCCGAAAATACGAGAAACGAAATCATAACCGAAGTAAGGAGTACAGAAAGTGAGCATAATAACCCGAATACCAGAGTACTTACATCTGACATACAAATCCTACATAAGGGGTTCAGAAGACAAATAGGATAATCAGGATGTCAAAATACTTCGCTTTCTTTTGAAAAACATTTCTGTCTCGTATATACGGAAAATCAAACATATCATATGAGCACGACATATTAATGCCGAGGAACGTACGGCCGATCCATATATAACATAATAATGCCGAGGAACGTACGGCCCGATCCATATATAACATAATAATCATATATCACATCATATCATCGTATATCATATCATATCGATTATCATATCATCAAATCATCGCATACCATATCACATAACACATACGGTCCACAATGGGACCCGGCGGATAGAACATGGTCGCCCCTCCTGTCTCAGGCGCCATAACACATAATACTCTAGAAGATTTCATGTCTTCGAAACCCGACATACCGCGGTCAAAAGTCCAGCGGTCAATGTCGCGACCACGATCAAACAAGGCAATATCACATATCACACGGTCAAAGTTTGGGTCAATATCGCATATCACATCATACTTCGGAATCACATCATACTTCGGAATCACATCATACTTCAGATTGTGCGCACGATAATAACCGGCCCGGGACTCGGTGAAAGAGGTAATAACAGAATGCACGAGCAAAATCGTAGAAAATCATATGCAATGCCAAACATTCACAAAGACTCAATAGAGTAATCAAACAGACTGTTATTTATAAGCCAAAACAGTAGTCAAATTAGACTTTCTTCCGAATATCACTCGGAAACATACCAAACCGAACTTCAAAACCCATAGTTACGTAGCGGAATCATAAGTATACGAATCATTATTTCGGACTCAACAGACAAATTTATAATCATACTCGGGGGTCGGAAAGGTAGTCATATTAAATTCTTTCAAAAGCCATCAGAATTATACAGAAGAAGATCGCGGGACCCGCGGACGAGCGTCAACCCAATCCGGGCCCGCCTACGAAAATCATAGTCATCATATGTTATCGAATCATTATTACAAACTCAAAAGATAAGTAAACTGATCGTACTTGAAATCGGAATAATAGTCATATCATATCCTTTCAAAAATCGTCAGAAGTACATAAAAAAAGTCGCGGGGCCCACGGAGGGGTGTCGACTCAAGTCGGGCCCGCCCATAAAAATTTAAGTCATCATACGTCATAGAATCATTTTTGAGCATATCGAAGCAATCCGGTTCTGTCTGTGAAAGTTACGGACTTTCGTAGTTTTCGGAATCATTTAGGAACAAAACTCTTTTAAAAACCAAACTTTTATGAAACTTTTAAAACTTAGTCATACAAAAGACGTATAAACCATAGCTTGACCATATAAGGATGCCAACATCAAAAGCAAATACGACTCATAAACGTGCTCGGATTTTTAAGAATAGAATTACCCCCGAAGCTAATAACATATCACAACCTAGCCATATCTAAGACATGCCAAAAGAAGGAAAGGTAAGCTTTACATACCTTGATTGCTTCCTAAGCTAATCCAAACTCAAGTCTCGGCTTCTCCAAATCTACAACACGTCATCAGACACCAAACATTAGTCATAGGCACCTCGGAATCCCATTTTAAGCTCGCACTTTATTTACAAAAATTTGGGCATCATTTCCCCTGTAAATTCAACACCCCGAGAATTTAACTCGGCCAAATTCATCAACAACAATGCCAACAAACATTCCAACAACATCAACCATTAATTCAAAACGCACTTTAGCATCTACAACCTTTTTTTTTCGCACAATGCGAAGGCATTCCAATTACGTTCAAATCAACATATATAATTTACCCAACATTATTGCCCACGCGTTCAAATACCAATCCAAAACCATTCAAACATGATTCAATAACATTTCCAACAATCCACAAAATTATTCAAAACAACTCAACCAAAACATAAGGCAACCCGAAACCTTCCAAGTCCAAAGAAATATCAACAACGCATTTCTTTTCTTCCATATTCATAAACCATACTAACAATCCATACTTTAACAACATTGATCTCAAAAATACAAGAAACCATATTAAGATCACATTAGGTTCCAAAACAGCCCACATGATTTCAACTTCACTTTGAACCATTAAGCCTTCATTTTATAACATAGAATCTACAACACAACATCCTAAACATACCAAATGAAATTAGTTCTTCACTTCTACCTTACACCACACATACACGGCCACAACACAACAATTACAACTTCAACTCGAATCATTCAATACCTTCATTCTCATCACATAATCCATGACAACAACAACCAAAATACTAAGTAAAATCAATTCGCCATAACTTACCAAAAGGCCCCTATCGGCCAACAATCCACACTCCAAATTTTCACGATTTCCATCCATTTCCACACACTATAACAACACTCAAACATGCTACATACAATTAATTCACCATTTCTACACAACACACACAACACACACGGCCAAACTTCAATATTCACGGCTCAACTTTAACATCCATATTTTCATGAATTTCATTCATTTTAGCATACTACAACACATATAAACCATCCATAACACATAAAATACGATTAAAACTCACCTTTCTTCTTCAACTTTACAACTTGCCTAAGGTGGTGAATAATGAAAACGAGTGGTCTATCGCTTCCAACAACACTTCCACGTTAATAAGCACCCTTCAATTAGTAGGTTTGCTTGAAGAAAATATTTTTTTCTTGATCACTTCTTGATCTTGAATTTTTTCCCCTCATGGCCGAGCCCTCTCTTGCTCTCTCTCCATTTTTCTTGAACTTTCTAAGAGATAAAATGATGAAGATGATTTAATTATCATCTTTTTTCACCATATATAATTTGCACAAGTGGCCCTATGGCCCACATCTCACACATGGCCACATATGGCCATTTTAATGAAATACTAGTTTTGAAATTTTCACTTCTAACCCCAAATTCTCATGAAATGCTTAACTTTCCATAATTCACTTTTAACCCCAAATTTTTCTTATTTCAAATTTACCCTTAACATTCCATGCCAATGAAAAGATGAATATGCAACTTGTGCATTAAAACGAAAATCAACAAAATCGAAAATTAAAAGTCTTGTCCATAACTTGTCGCAACCAACTTAGAATATTCCAACATACAAAGTACGGGGTATAACACTTTACATACTCAGTACATATTCCGTACTGACCCCCTTTCTTCGAGGGCTGCGTTTCATGCCGCGCAGGTACACCCTGGTGAGCTGGAGATATTAGCAGAAGATGTTCCAGCGAGATTGGCGAGCTCCATTTTTCTGCGAGGCCGCCAAGTCGAGTATCATGTTATGGTTTCATGTTCCGTGTTAGAGACTTTGCAGACAGTGTCGTGGGTATAAGATGTCGGTTATGTAAACGGCTATGTAAGCCGATGTATTATTACGCATTGTGTTATAAGTTTCATATGTTACAAATTTTTATTTGTTTGAAAAAGATGAAAAGCATATTTGACTATCCGAAAAGAAAAAAAAAACTTCCGTTATGTATTTATGTTATGGCTAAGGGCCCAGTATGATTGTGAATGTCATAAGAGTCAGCGGGTTCGCTCGGCCCTAGGTACGGGCCGGGTGCCCATCACACCCTATCGGATTAAGGGTGTGACACGCTCGGCCCTAAGTAAGGGTCGGGTGCCCATCATGCCCTATCAGGTTAGGGTGTGACAAATTGGTATCGAGCCGATTTCGTCCTAGGAGTTGTGCAAATTCGTGTCCGATGTAGAGTCTGTTTATGGTGTGAAGCGCGCCACATTTATAAACAGGAGGCTACGGGGCATCTAGGGTGGTTACTCTTCTTTCACTTCTTAGATCGTGCCATAGAGCCAAGTCATAGGAAATGAGATATCTTGCACTAACCTTTGCTTGCAGTAGAAGAATGGCATCGACAGAAGAAAGCGATTAGCGATATTGGGAGTTACAAAGCACGCAGGTAAGTAGAGGTATGAGAGATATATGTCGGGCAAGATATCCAAGTACGATTGAAATCCAAGTTGAAGATTAAAAGGGAAAGTAGACAAGAAAGTGTAACAGGTGCAGTTTGAGTTGGGCATACGAGGTATGTTCATCATTTTAAATCTTGTTGTTGATATTGGGAGCCCCGTGTGGCCGTGATATGATATGATATACATGTATATATATGGCCCTGTGAGGCATTGTTGGTATTTCCTGCGTGCAGGTTTTGAGATAGTAAGAAATATAGAGGAAACTCTGCCAAAATTTTCCTAGAAATAAAGAAAGAATGAGATATAGGTTTGTAATATGTCTTGAAAGGTCGTGCCAATAGTAATGATAAGACTTGACCAAGTTGCGAGTACGGCTGGCATCAAGAAAGGAGTTCCTTGCTGAAATGAGGATAATAATAACTAGAAGGTCGATATCGATATGGTAAAAAGAATTTGGAGAGGGCTTGTAATCCTAAGAAATGATTTAGAAAATTTGGTAAGTCTTGATAGAGTGTTATTTAAAGTATGCGATTGAATTGATAAGCAGGGATGAATTATGGCGAGCTTATAGTTAAAGGAAGTAATGGTATGATTAAGACAAGAGTATAGAGAAGAAGAATTGTGACGCATATGAATGTATTGATAGGACTGCTTGTGAGATATTAAGGATAAAGTTGATCATAAAGGGTAAAGGGTTAAGAAGTGCTATATTATAGGATTGATTACGAATAAGACATAATGTGAATATAATGAGGATTGTTATGAAAATAGGTAAAGCTAGAGCGAGGAGGTGGCCAAAGCTATGATGTGATCTATGTAGTTAGAATATAAAGGCAAGTGTGAAACGGAAAAGCGAGCTATAGAACGACTAGGAAGGCTTATCAAGTTCGGTAGGGAAGTTTGGAATAAGGTTATATAATAACGGAAATGATAGCGAGTGTAAGGAAAGAAAGGGTAATTAGAAAAAAGAAATAAGAAGAGAGCGAGATAACGATTAGTAATAGACCATGACATGTGTAGCCAAGGATACGAGTATTATAAGTGACGAGACCGTGAAAGACTCGGTTATAGAAAGGATGAGGAACGAGGTAAAATGAGAGCGTTAAATCAAAGGCCGATAACCAAGTATTTATAATAACGGCGATCAAGGTGTGTTCCTCACCATTGGGAATACGGAAGTCTAGGACGGAAATTAGTCATACCCATAGGTGAAAAGCGAACATTGAGGATTGAAAACGGCTAAAATAGTAATTGTAGGAGTCGGAAGAAAAGAGACCTTTCTAATTCGGAAGGAGGTGTGCTCTCGAGAACATTTTGGAATTTGTTAAGACTTCAATTTACTCC
>NW_026713230.1:0-28908 GCF_029784015.1 Lycium ferocissimum | reverse complement strand
AACCCCAAAAAAAAGGGCCCCGTACCCCCCGCCCCCTCCTTCAGTGAGGCCTTTCCCTTGCATCTACGGTTTTTGAAGAAATATTATACGGCCCCGATGTTGTTTTAAAAGGGGCTTCTTATTTTTTTTCTTTAACATTTTTTTAAACCATTTTCCACGACTTGCTCCCAAGATGCATTAAATACCTGCAACATATCACAAACACATCAAAAAGATCAAGACTTGCTCAAAAACAAGTAAAACTTATAGCCAAAAATCATCGAATGTGCCATAATTCCATGGCATATCAAACTCAAGAACACTGTATGAACCAGATGCATGCATATGACATTTGTTTGAGTCTATAAGAAGTGTGTTTGCTGCCATAGTCCTCGGAAAGAAAACATACTTGGTCTTTAAAAATGAACATGCCAGAATTAAAGGTACGGAGTCACATAATTTGCTACCCAAGACACAGTTGTGTCTATCTGCCTTTTGCTTAAACATACCTCATATCCAAAACGATAACTGTGTTTGCTTCTGTATAAATATGTTAAGATATAAATTGAGATATAATTTGAAGTTTGGTATACGAACTTAAGTAATAAGAAGTTTAAGTTAAAGGGAAGTTGGCACTTAGAATATGGACCATTATGAGTGTGACTCACCTAGGACCAATGAAAGGGAGGGTGAAAGCTTGGATTTTCTAGCTAACTTAGCCTAATCCTTCTATTTCTAGGTTGATGGGGTTCCCTCATAAGGGTCTATGTACTATGGGACCCTCCAATATTAAAACCAAGTGAAATTCATGTATGCTCATATTCTGGATTCTATACATGTGTTATACCTTTAACAAAATGCTTTAGTCCTGCTGATTCTAGGACCTGCATACCATGTATACTGATCTTACATATTACTTGCCTTGCTTTGATTCTGTTTGTTCTGCCTGAATAAAATTCCAAAATGTTAAAGTGTCTTACCATGTTTCTTCTTGTTGTTTACTCTTTGTGTGATTGATTTTTTGAGGTATATCATTCCTATAACTTGATAATATTAACTGATGTTGTGCTAGTTTGGTTTTTGGGCCTCTTCCTTGTATTTTTTTTCTCGGGCCAAGATTTTTGTTGCTGTCGTGACTATCCTATTTGGGCCTGCTTATTTGATTCTGTTGAAGTAGCCAATTTGGGTCGCAAATTTTCTTTGACTGTTATTTGATTTTGGGCCTAAGTTTCTCCTCAAACTATTCTATCATAAGTTTCTCTCAAACTATTCTATCTCCTTTATGTTTTTATACATCTGCTTTGTTTTACGCACCTTACTTGCTTAAACATGAATCATGTATGCCTTAGTTCAAACACTTAGATAGTTACTAATCCTTATCCTTTTCCATGTTTATGTGATTCCACCTCGGGCCATTTGGGCCAACTGTCCTTGCATTAAACCCGGTTGGGTCAGAGGCCTAACCCTATTTTCTTGATCGAGTCCGCATCAATATAAGAAAGGGAAGCTAATATATTGAAGGCCCAACCATAGGTAAAAATGGTGAAAATAGTTAATTGGTGGGCTTAGGTAGGCCCACCAGCCTAACCCGCCTCCTTTTATTTCAATTTTTATGTGTAAAATGTAATTGTAAACATTTAAAAATTATTGGAAACCCTATGTGTGTGTAGAACTTAGGGGATTAATACTTAGTATTCTAGGAAGTCGCCAAACCATTTTCAAACTCGGATAATAATTGACTTTACATGAAAATAGAACTTAATCTTGATTTTAAGTTTTAAAATTGGTTTAATGCCAAGTTCAGGTGCAAATGATAAAAAGTGGGATTTTGGTTAAGGTTTGAAATAGGATTAGTATTAAAACAAGGTTAATTGGTCTTTTAAAATAACTAAGTGACAAATATTGGGCCTCCCGCCCCTTTAGCAAATCAGATGAATATTTTTGACCTTAGACCCGTGATTAAAGTGATAAATTTCCTAATTGTTTTACTTTAAAACTGGAACTGATTTGGAACAAGTTAAACTTCAAAGTTTGCATTTTGTAAAAAGAACGATTTTCTGGACTTGGATTGATTTGTTTAAAAAGATGAAAGACTTGAACATGTCAGAAATTAAAAGGCTGAATTCTGGACTTGTGAAAATGTGAGAGTGACTGAACTTTGGAAGCCCGAATCGGTTGAATAAGCAAAAGAAACCTATTTGGGCCAGTTTGAGACAAGATGGAATCTGGACTTGGAATATGGATTGACCTTATGGGCTTCAATAAGTGAAATTGGACTTAAATTACTTGTATTTTTCTTATATATAGACGTATAAAATTGGAGATATACTCTATATTTTCTATACATGTATAATAAAACCCATTTTATTAGGACTAAAATGGTAGTTACTCTATTCGGGAGAAATTCCGGGTGTATCTTAGTTTGGAAATAAAGTGAGTTGAACACTTACGCGGATTTAAAAAAAAAAAAAAAAACCCCAAAACCCCCTTTCTAAGGGGACTTTTTGCAAACCCCAATACTCCGTCTCTCTCCCTAGGGCGATCTGCTCCTCTTTCGAGCTTTGAGCTCCGCTCTCGCCATCTATGGCTTCTCGAAGCCAGGGCAACCTCTGCGAGGTTGTCCGACCCACCGCCACACTCATACAACAATTCTTACAACCCTGATTACTCACAAATTCTCAAAAAACCCCACGCAAACCTAGTTCTAGCATAAAGCCGCCGGCTTCAATACCCATTAAGCCTATAGTTTACCATCATGGTGAACCAACCAATTCAATATGCTATGGAGGAGATTGATGTTATGATACGTGAAAATCTCCTCCAATACGTTGTTGTTGGAAAATTCACGAATGGTTGGAATGATCTTAATGCACTACGTACGGCCATTCCAAAGCAATGTGAACTCAAGGGAGAGCCTATTATTGGATATTTGGTGCAATAGACATGTTCTTTATTAGATGTAGCTCGATTGAAGGTGTTGCACTTATGTCCAAGTCTTCATTTTGGATTAAGGATAAAAATTTATGTTATCCCATGAGAACGTTGGAAGGGATCCTTGGTTTACTACGGAGAAGACAAAGTATTGCTATGGCTTGGATTTCTTCCCAACGTCTTGCGCCTATTATTTTGTGGAGAGGTATTGTTTTCATTAGCCTCGGCGGTGGGAAGCCATTGACACTTGGACTTGAGCTACAAAAAATAAAACGAGACCTAGTTGTGCTCGTGAAGGTGGAGTTGATTTATTGGAGAAACATCCTACACGAGTGCAAATTAATGTTATGGATCTTTTAAGTGGTGATGTTAAATCTCGTTGGGTAAAAATCGATATGATTTCATGCCCAAATATTGTAAAGAGTGTTGTCTTCAAGGACATGATGTGAACGGGTGTTGGAATTTACATCCCAGTTGTTACTAGATAAGGAAAACAATGGTGAAGGTGAAGGAGTTCAACGAAATAAGGAGGCAAACCTTATAATGTAGAAGGAAACCATACAAATATAAACCCTCGACGGTGTTCACACAATTTTATCCGGTGGGAAAGTCGTTGGCAAGTTAATGATTATCATAAATGGCAAACTCAAGGAGGAAAGAAGAATAAGAAAGGTAATGTTGGGAAATATGTTGAACCTACTGTGAAGCTCATCGCTACGAGAATTCTAAGCCTAGTACACAAAGAAAATA
Source organism: Lycium ferocissimum (assembly GCF_029784015.1). NCBI lineage: Eukaryota > Viridiplantae > Streptophyta > Magnoliopsida > Solanales > Solanaceae > Lycium > Lycium ferocissimum. Next base: position 25,248 of record NW_026713230.1, on the reverse strand, counting down.
AATTTGCGTGCATTAGCTACGGGAGGGGATGATAATGCATATTCTATTGATGAGGGAGCGTTAATCTTAATCTTCATGATCATGAAGGTAATAATGAGAATGCAATTGTGGAAAAAAGATCATCGTAATATTGATGATGGGAAACAATTGTCTAAGAGTAATGGTGATGGTCAAAATCATGGTGCAAAGATCGCTAATACGATTTAACTGCCTATCCTGAACAGGAGCGACCCGATTCGCTGAAATTTGAAGCCTTTGAATCATAAGGCATCCGTTTTCACTCCGGGAAGGCAGAAGCACTCACCCGGTAACACTAAGCGAATGTGGTTGAAAGCAACTTCAAGCTCAAACAGCGATACGGCGATGTCGTATGAATAAGCCTTGCCATGAGGTTGAAGAACGGGAAGAAGGCGAGATTGCGGATAGGGTTGCTATAACACTGCAGTCATGTAGTGAATGATGTTGCTAAGAATGGATTGGAGAAGCGGCTTGGTTGTGCAAGTACAATGGCTAGCATAACCGGATACAAACTCGGTTCATGTAGCATAAGGTGGTGAGAAGCAACTTAATGTTAATGCTAAAGCTTTCACTCCAATAAAGAGTACGAATCCATCTATGAAAGATAGTCATAGAGGAGAAGCTTGTTACTTGAACCAAGCTTGCTTAGAAGTTCCTTCAAATGCTACTAATACTGAGTAGGATAGGCAGCTATGGAGTGAATAAAGTTGAAGAAGATGGAGAGGAAGGAGAAATTTATGGAGTCAAACAAGTGTTGCACATTACATGGGACTCCATTACATCTTCTCAAGAGGTTAACAATATGTTTGACGATGGTTCAACATGATGTGGAAGATGACTTTCGTATAGGCCCTACACAAGCAAAGTTTGTCGCTTTCCACATTACCTTGTCTCCGGTTCAGGGCAGCATGAAACAAGAAAGTTTGTCGCCGTCCGCCGGTTCCGTGATGTAAACAGGCAAAGTTTGCTGTTTCCGCCATGTCAGCACCGTCGTTTCCGGCAGATAAACCAAACAAAGTTGCTAATGAAGTCGGCCAAAAGTTGAGGGACATTTTGGCTATTACAGATCCATCAATAATAATTGCGAGGTCAAGAGGGGGCGATAAACACACCGGTGAATCGAAACAAGATGATAGTAGCAAGAAAACAGAAGCAAGAACCAAGTAAAGCAATCGAAAGGAAGAAAGGCGGTAATCTTATGGACACTACACAACAACAACAACAAGGTATGCTTGCAAAGCCTCAAACTAACTTACAAGTAGCAATACCATCTAGTGAGGTCTAGATTGACATGGATGAGGAGTCGATTGCACAAAATTTCCACAATGCGCAAGACGGGGATGCGTCTCCTAGACAGTGGAAAGTGTAAAAGACGCAAAACTCATGCAAGGAAGGGCAGGCAGATGGGAAAATGATCAAGAATTTGTCCCAAGGCCCGCATACCACCGAGACAAGCAAAGAAGATGCGCGGCCTCACTTAACAAAAATCACAAGATCCAAAAAGAAATGATAAAGTTTCAAGATTTTTGGAAAGGCATGAAGAACAAGACAAGGTGGAAATTTCAATGAATATAGAAGATTTTACAAGTTCGGGATTAAGGATTCGTCTTTATTCTTGTATTATTTTCTTCATTATTTTAGCATTACTATCATGTGTAATATATCATAGAAACAGTGTTATAAACTCGTGGTGATCATAGCTTTATTTGATCATTTCCGTGTCTATTTTTTCTACATTCCTGTTAGTTTTAGAGGTTCTTTGCCTCATAGGATTAGTGCAAGGCCTAGTCCCCTTACTTGTACTCTCCCTTTGGGGTATTTTTTGTTTTCTAGAAAATTAATAAAACTAGCCCTAGGCCCAAAAAGCCTAGTGGACTTTGTTTAAAAAAAAAAAAAAGGGGACTTTTTGCCGGCGAAAACCCAAAACCCCAAAACTCTCCCTTGGGCGACGGCTCCCATGGAGCTTTGAGCTCAATTCGGCCATCCATGGCTTCTCTAGCCACTGAACAACCTCCTTCTGAGGTTGTCCAGCCACCTCAACCCCCCAAAATAACTTCTACAATGCCCGACTACTCACAAATTCTCAAAAATCCCAAAAACCCTAATTCTCTACCCAAGCCGTCGGCTTCCATACCTTTAAAACCTATTGTTTATCATCATGGTGAACCAACTTTACAATATGATATGGGGGAGATTAATGCTATGATAATATGTGAAAACCTCCAATATGCCGTTGTTGGAAAATTCACGAATGGATGGAATGAACTTAATGCATTACGTATGGCCATCCCAAAACAATGTGAACTTAAAGGAGAACCTATTATTGGATATTTGTGTAATCGACATGTTCTTATTAGGTGTAGCTTATTTGAAGATTATGTTACACTCATGTCCAAGTCTTCTTTTGATTAAGGATAGAAATTTTTTCTTATCCCAGAGAATCGTTGAAGGATCCTTGGTTCGGTCCGGAGGAAGAAACAAGTATTGCTATAGCTGATTTCTTTCCTTGCACCCTCATTTTTGCTGCTGGAAGTGTTGTTCTCTTTAGCCGTTGGGAAGCCATTATTGACAATGACCTAGCTACTAAAAATAAAACAAGACCTAGTTGTGTGCTCGTGTCAAGGTGGAGGTTGATTTATTGGAGAAACATCCTACAAGAGTGCAAATTAATGTTGTTGATATTAAGGGAGATGTTAAATCTGGTCATGAAAATCCAATATGATTTCATGCCTAAAATACCAAGGAGTGTAAAATTTCTTGAGGACATGATGAGAGTTCTTGTTGGAATATTCATCCGGAATTATTTCCAACCAATGAAAATAGTGAAGAAGGTGAAGAAGACAATGATAATGCAGTCGTGTATTCTATAGGTGTTAAAGAACCAAACAATGTTAATGTGGAGAGTGAAAATCAAGGGCATAAGGCAAACAAAGTAAAGCAAACTGTTAAGGGTAATACGAACCCTAATAACTTTCACAAAGGAGCAATTAAAGTGTTGAACAGTGGTAGAGTTGTGGGTAATACGAAGGATGTTCATACATGGCAGACTTATAAAGCCAAGAAGAAGGGAAATAAAGCGAGCCATGCACAACACCCCTACCGCCTGGTCGGGGAAAGAAAGGAAAATTCCCAGTAATAAAACCTAGTCTTAATCCTAACTTGAATAAGTTTGGTGTATAAGATGGTTAGGTGATCGAGATATTGATGGCGAAGGGTTAGAGAGCATAGGGAGGTTGTGGATGACATTCACGAGAATAAAGAAGATGGTGATGCAACTATACAATTGGAGGCAACCGCAAAGACATACATGGAGTGGAGAGCGCGTCGAGAAGAAAAAGTAATGCACTGCCAGATAAGAATGGAAAAAATCAGCTTGCTACACTACCTAAAGCTGTACATGTTGATAACAAGTCTGATGCATTGAATAATAATGATGGAGTAAAGAGGACGTAATATTGAATAATGAGATTACGATCACATGCTATGTCCGCACATCCTGCAATGCAAGTCTTGCGTATGTTCATATTACTATCCCATCTAAGTCTGTAACGAAGATGTTGTTAGGGACTCTAGGAGGTAGTAGATGATCATGGTGTGGCTGTTAATTCACAACAAATTGTCCCAAGTGCTTTACCTGTTGTGGAGAAAGCTGTGCAGAAACATTTAAATGTCAATGCCAATATCTTCACTCCTAAGTTGACTGGGGAATATTAAAGAATGGGTAGAGGTGTAACTATCAGTTAACTGTATCGTTTTGATTCCTTCCTCTCAACCTCGTTGAAGAATTGTGACACTTAACCAAGCTTGGGTTGATATTCCCTTCATTTTGCTACAACATTCTTTGTGGAGAGGAATAGACGGAGTGAACAAATTGAAGAAGATGGTGAGAAAAGTGATCTTCCTAGTGCTACTGCTGATGTTCCTGTAACATCTGAGGAATTTCCTGTCAATAAACAGCAGCAGCAACATAAAGAGGTACAAACCTACATGATGGTCAAGAAGTGGACAGAGCACTTGCAATTTATGAAAGAAACTCGAAATATGCTCTGAAGCAATATGAGTTGTTTATTTGTGTTGTTAATGAGGAAAATAGCTTGGTTTCTCCATCTATAGGTGTTGAGATATATAGGAAAGGCAGAAACAATGTCAAGGGTGATAAAGCTAAGGATAGTACAACAGCAGCTAGTCAAGTTGAGGGACATTTGGCTATTACAGATCCATCAATAAAAATTGCAGGTCAAGAGGTGTGCAAACACATAAACACACCAGCTGAACTGAAACAAGATGATAGTAGCAGGTGTCAAGCAACCGTGAAGTAAAGCGATGGCAAAGGGGAGGTAATCTTATGGAAACTACACAACAACAACAACAAGGTATGCTTGCAAAGCCTCAAAGTAACTTACAAGTAGCAATACCATCTAGTGAAGGTCCTAGGATTGACATGGATGAGGAGTCGATTGCACAAAACTTCCACAATCTTTGCAAGGGATGGGGATTTATCTCCTAGACAGTGGAAAGTGTAAAAAAAGACACAAAACTCATGCAAGGAAGGGCAGGGGCAAATGATGGGAAAATGAGTGAAGAATTTGTCCCAAGGCGGTACCAATGAGACAAGCAAAGAAGAGCAAGCAGCCGGCTCTGCCACTTCAACAAAATCCACAAATCCAAGAAGAAATGATAAAGTTTCAAGATTTTTTGGAAAGGCATGAAGAACAAGACAAGGTGGAAAATTCAATGAATATAGAAGATTTTACAAGTTCGGAGATTAAGGATTAAATGTCTTTATTCTTGTATTATTTTCTCATTATTTTAGCATTATCATGTGTAATATCATCATAGAGTGTGTTATAAACTCGTGGTGATCATAGCTTATTTGATCATTTCGAGTTCATTTTTTCTCCATTCATTAGTTTAGAGGTTCTTTGCCTCATAGGATTAGTAAGGTAAGGCCTAGTCCCCCTTACTTGTACTCTCCCTTTGAGATATTTTTGCTTTCTAGAAAATTAATAAAACTAGCCCTAGGCCCAAAAGCCTAGTGGACTTTGCTTAAAAAAAAAAAAAAACTTTTTGCCAAAAGTTTTCTTCATATAAATGAATGACATTTTGCGGAAACTTAACATTTTTAAACAAATAATACATTAATCACACATTGAAGCTCGTAGGTCAACCGTATTCTACGGATCTTTAATACCAGGGTGCGTAAAACCATCCCTAGGGGATTACCAGAACCCTTACCTCGAACTTTTGTACTAAAGAATTTCTCTTTTGCTTGAAAAATCCTTTTATCCGGTTTTTCCTAATTTCCCTTAATAAATTAGGTGGCGACTCTAAAATTACTAAAATTCAATTAGAACACCAGCAACCTACTATTAGCTTTTATGTGCCCGCGTAAAAGTGAACCGTAACACTATGTTGGGTAACACTTTGCCAAAATTGCTTACTAGTACTACACTAAAGAAAGATATGGTTTATATCTTCTTCTTTTTTGGGGTGACCATACTCTTTACAACCAGGGTTGATATTAAGGCCAATAGGTTGTAGGAAAGAGGCAGTGGGACGTCTCTTTTGATTAAGAAGCCATAAGAAATATTTTATTTTATTAGGAGCTCTGATTTTCCATATCCTGTTGAACTTCATGAAATGAAGTTGAGGAAGGTTAGTGGGGTTTGTTGCTCCCAAACGCACACACAAGTATATGCGGTCGTATAAGTTATATAGGATTTTTAAGTCCAAATATCATACCCACAGAGATATTGTCGTCAAACCAACTATCATGTCTTTTGCCATAATCCTAGAAATAAGAAGTTTAGCTACTCATGATTCTAGATGAAGAACAAGAATTCATGGATAATCTAGGGTTGAGAAGAAGCAATTAAAATAAAACTAGAGAGAGAATAAAGACGGCGGCTTATAAGGCTTCCCAAAAACCCCAGCACATCATTTACAATTAATAAAAACATCCATTTATGGTCTAGGTTAAAAGCTAAAATAAGTTGACCTAATCCCAATCGAAACGAAAAAACTGTGCGTAACTCTGTTTTCCTTCTGCATAGCGGAAGGATCGCTTGCCTGGGCCTTGCGCTTTTTGTTACGACCCATTTTGTCATTATCGTGATTATTCCATTTTTGCCCTTGTTGACCCGTTCCTGAGTCTCGTTAGAATTATTTTGACCCGAGGCGATAGTTGGTATGACTTCCTAGGCATCGTTGTGGGCTTTAGAAGTTTTTCTAGAAAAATTGGGCTTTAAGCAAAAATGAGTTCTCTATATGCCAGTCATCTATCTGACCTGACAAGGAGGTCGACTTTGATATCTCACCCCTGATCTCTACGGTTGGTTGAAGGTGTCTTGGAAGACGGGTCGAAATCGAGATGCGGCTAGAAGATTCATCTACGAGCGGCAAAGAGAATCCGAAAGAGTCCAATCCCGAGGAGAGTTCATGTGTGAAATTTCTTTGTTGAATGGAGGTGAGTTCAAGGGCTTCTTTGATCGGGAAATGCACGCACTTCTTTTGTTGTGTTAACTCAAAGTTGACTTTTGAGTAAACAGACCTTTTTTAAAAATTCGTCGATTTTGAGAGGTCTGGATGGTCATTTAGAACTTGTGTACATATTCATTTCGGTTCCCAATGCACTCGGGTGCATTTTGGGACCTGGGTTGGAAAGTTAGTTTTGAGGTATCCGGGGTTGACTCGGTTAGCGAGACCTCTGATGGGAATTATGAGGCTACGAGTGCATTCGTAGTGAGTTTTTATGTATATCGGCATATTTGGTTTGTGCCCGGGAGGTTCCGGGATGGTTCTGAGGATCAATTTCAAGTTTGGAAGACACCAGAAAAATCTGGTGTCTGGTGACTGCTTTGGCTCCAAAGCGCGCGCGAAAGTGCGGCCGAACCGCTAGAGCGATTGCGCGGCAGCACAGGCCTAGCATCTGGAGCGGTTGCGCTGCAGCGCTGGCCTAACCGCTAGAGCGGCTGACAGGCCAGATTTTTTATTTTAAAACTTTATAAAACCATTCTTCCTCTCGTAATTTCTATTTTATTTTCTTACCAACTTGGAGGCGACTTGAGGGGTTTATGGTGAGATTTCTCTTGGAAGTAAGTTCCCTAATCCTAATCTCTTCCATTTTCTTTCCTAAGTAAGAATCCATGCTAGAAATTCGTAGAAGCTTAAGATTAAAAGAAGGGTTTTATGGATTTTCTTCCTAATGGGTTCTTGGCTTTGAAATCTTGTATTATTGGTTGGGTTAGCTTCATTAAGCATGAATTTGATGATTATAAACTATATAAACATGTTTCTTCCATTTTTAGAGGTAAAATTGTGGGATTAAAGTTAGGGTTCTTAGACCCAAATTTGGGGGGTTTTATAATAATGATGATTTTGAGAATTAATTGAGTATTCCTATGATTAAAGTAATGAGTTTTGACCTTTTGGTATTGAATTTGGTATTTTGGTCATAAAATTCCTGTTTTGCCTTGAGACCCGTTTTTCTTAAATTAAGGGTTGGAATTTGACCCAAATGGAAAGTAGCCAATATGGGTATCATTATTCATGGTTTCTTACATAGAATTCATATGTGATAGAGTTTTATTATTTGGAGACGCTTCGAAAAACAAGGCAACGTGTGGGTTTGTGGCACCTGTTCGGGTGCCAAGTATGTTACGGCTTCCTTTTCGGTAGACTCCGGTTAGTTTTCCATATTCATGTATTAGAAGGAACAGAGAATGCATGTGTAGGAATTAGAGATTTGGGATGGAATCCTAGGATGGTATTCTTGTGTGATTTGTATGTTCGGGCTTGTGGCCTGTTGATTCTTTAGGATGCTTGATTTGGTTTTCGTGAGTATCGGTGGATTTTATGTGACTTGGGAGTAGTGAGTTATACCTATCTTCTGTGTCTCACGATGAGAATTTCCGTAATATGTGATTAAGTGTGTTATGCTATTAATAGTGAATCTAGTTGATAAATGGAAGGATAAAATGTACCAACGGTTGCGATTGAGTAGACTGAGTAGGAACTAATGCCTTGTGAGTAGGAGGTGAATTTACTTGTACTAAGCTAATAGGCTAATAAAGGAAGAGCTGTAATATTGTATTGCGACTGATTTGATCTATTGTGTTAGCTTGATGCCATGAGTGAGTAATTGGTATTGAGAATTGTTGTTACAACTTGTTTGTGTTATGGTGGTACCTTAATTTGATGTTGATACGTGGATAGAATTCCGTATGACTTGTGCAGATATTGATGATAGTGTGGGCGTACCCATGTTGGTACTTGTGACTCTGATATATTATTAGCGCACCATTATTGGTGTTTGTGATTCGGATATATTATTGGCGCACCTATTGTTGATATTTGTGATTCGGATATATTAGTGGCGTACTATTGTTGGTACTTGTGATATTGAGCATGATTATTGATGATGATACATGCATTGCATGCACTCTCATTTTTCATGATACACTGTTGAGATACTAATGATACTTGATGAAACACTGTGATGAGCTGGGATTATTTTTTAATTGAGTGACGTGAGGACCGATATCCGATGATTGTTTCAGAATCTGGTGAGTGACACGGTTGTCGAGGGTTGTACCGGAATCATGAGGTGCATGGACTCCGTGGGTCCCCCATGGTGGTGCCGGTGAGAACCCCCGTGGGCAAAGATTCGGGGTCTCGTCTGTCTGTTGGGCAAAGATCCGGGACGGGTGGCACTTAGACTTCGCGAGTCACCTTGGGTTGTGCTACCGAGATGTCGATATTTCCGTCCGGAGTACATGTGTACACAGCATTTGCATGGCATTGCATTGCATTCATACATCATTGCATTACATTGCATCATGTCTTATATTGAGATGACTTGGTATTCTACTTGTGATGTTGGTTTCGGATTGGACACATGGAGACTTGGTACAATTGGGTTTAGATGCTCTACTTAGTCAATGATGTGTGCTTGGTTTTGAATATGGTTGCCTTTACTTGTTGATCTATATCGTAGATCGTTCGTAGGATCAGTTATATGGTTGGCTTCTAAAGGATGTAGAATAAAGGATATCATAATGTTGAGTCGACTTCTAGACTAAAGACGAATGGTATACAGTTATAGGATTTTTGGTGATATTGTCGTGGAATTGACTTGTGGTTATTAGAGGAAAGTTAATGATTTAAGGGTCTTGATGTTATAATGAGCGGTAGATAGATGTATGACTTGATTTAGTTACTTATCATGTTTATTTGTGAATTCTTTTAATGATGTGTGTTACTAACCATTGTCGGCCTATGATACTTACTCAGTACGTGTTGATTGTACTGATTCTGCTCTTGCTACACCCTTTTTGGGGTGTAGAGTATTTCAGGTGGTTTATTGTGACATGTTCAGAAATGTGCGGTGTCTATCTTGAAGGCCTCCTCCCACTTCATTTCGGGATGGAGGTTTAGTCTTAGAATGTTGTTGAAATCTGGATCATTAGTCTCTCTTGTACTAGTCTAGACCAGGTCGTGGGAAGTTGGAATGAGTCTGTAATTTTTTAACTGTTGTAATCGTTTTCAACCTCGAGTTATTAAAAGAATTGATTTCTGCTGTTAATTGTACTTATTTATTGGAGCATTCAAATTGTCTTTATTAATTAAAGTGTTAGTTAATTGAGGGTTCGCCTACCGAGGAGGGAAAGGTAGGTGCCCGCGCGACTTTAAATTTGATCGTGACATTTTTCTTTCGCGATGCGGAAGGATAGCCTGATGATGAAACTTGGTCAGAAACTTGTTTTTCTCGCTTTCTCCACGCGATTCTGCTAAAAAATCCTGATTGCACACATTAGTCAGAGATTGATTCCTCATGCTTTCGTCCCGCGATGCGGATGAAAAGCGGGTACTTCAGTTCTTCATTTCTTTCTCCACCTTTTTGCACTTCTCACGTCACCACGTTCAGATGCAAAAGCTTCCCAAAGTCTATCAAAACTGCTCGATTTTCCTCCAAATGGCCTCGTCGTACCTAATCTCACAAACATAACAACATAAGCCCGGATACAACGATTTCATCATCAAGAAAGCAAGTAAAGTACTAAGATTTAGAGGAAAAGCGACACGAAACCTAGATATTTGTGCCAAATATCAGGATTGTTGTCCAGAAGTGAGTAGGCACTTTTGGTGGTGAATATCCCATTACTAGTTAGCCTCCAATAGTTATCAGTAGAGGTGGAGGTGGTTTGGTAATTATTTATGATTAGATTCCTAATGTTACTAGGGATTTCAAAGCAAAAGTCTTCCAATTTCCAATGCCCTTCATGTCTGATATCCATGATTGTGCACAGTTCATCATATCTGTTTAGGGGTCCCTGAATGAGTTCTATTAGACTAGGGCTATTAGGGATCCAGTGATCTGTCCAAGGTCTAACATTGTTGCCTTTATTGACTACCCATTGTGTAGCTTTGTCTACAGTGCTTGTATCCTTCTAGGATATGTTTCCAACTTCTAGAGGATTGCCCATTGGTGTTGGGTCTACAATACTTGGTGTAATGGTTTGCTTTTTATGCGGTGTTAAGGCATAAAAGGCTACTATGAACTCATTGGTGCTCTTTCGGACTTTGTTTTAAAAGAGTCGCTACCAAATTTTTAAGAAATTAGGAAAACTAGTTGTGAAGGGTTTATTCAAATACCGTGAAAAAGCCTTCGTAATCTAGAGTTCTAGGTAAGGGTTCTGGTGATCCCCTGAGGAAGGTGCTAGGCACCCCAGTATTAAGGATCCGTACTATACATTTGGCCTTCGAATCCCAGTGTATGAGTATTTTCTTAAACTGTTTATTTTGTGTTTATTTTCTCGTAAAAGAACTGTCACAGAGAGTCTTTTGCATATCACATTTTTTGGAAGAATTTAAATATATCTCCTTTATTTATAGGGTACCGTAGTTTTGGATTTATTATATCCGAATATAAGAAGTTTCCTTTTATATATAAGGAATAAGTATAAGTTTGTAACAGAAGAGTAAAAGAAGTGTTATTATTTTTTGTGAGTTATTCATTTTGTACTCATACACCGGGCCTCGGGTTGACTCGTCTTGGTACGTTTCAGTCTTATCCGGAACTTTATATTACGCGTAGGTTCTTTAAACGTTTTATAAAGGGGTTTTTATATTTGAACGTGTATATCTCGTCTGAAAATGTGAACTAATTTGGGCCAAAACAATGTTTTGTGCTAAAAATCCTGTATTTTGTCTCTATTTTCCTGAAATGAGTATTCATAACTTGGTAAAAGTCTAGTTTTTGTTTCAGTTGAAAACTTGATCCAATATTTTGTCGAAAAGGATTTGCCACTTATCGATATGGGCTAAAGCCAATTGCGTTAAATCTATCTATTTAAAACTGATTTTTTGAAAAGTTCAATTATTAAGTTAATCAACTCATTTTTTGTGAAAGTATCTCTATTATATAAAACGGGATTGCCATTTAAACTTAGAAGATTAATGGTGATTTATTTGTGAAAGAACAGTTTTGAAGAGGTCTCATTTTGTACTTTAGTTCTACAAGGCATTATATTTAAGTCTGTGGTTTTTCGAAAGTTGCGTATGGGGACCTAAAGTAGACTAAACGGCATAAGAACCGTTATCCTAAGACGTCTAATTCCAATCATAAGGATTTTCCACTATAATATGAGTTGAATACACATAAATACATACAAATAAGATCATACATATATGGACATAAATTTAAACTAGGGGCGTACCAAGCCTCTAGTGGCTATTTTCACTCATGGTTAGGCCTTCTACGTGCCTCGCTATTATTTTCTTCTCGGACTCGATCTTAATTGAAGAGATGTCCTATTGGGCCTTTGGCCCAACAGGAGGTTGGTTTTGACCCGAATTGCCATGCAAGTGGAGGAGGAAAAAAAAAAGGGATCCAGTTAGTTTATAAACGCTGAACTTATCACTAAAATAATAAAGACTATGTATAGTATATAAAAAACACGAAAAGGATACCCGCATTGCTCTATACTTGCCCCTCCTATGCTTGAATGGGTTTGCCTGGATTAGGGATTTTGCAATGGCATGGGGACTAACTCCTGGCCTTATGCCCTTGATGTCGCACAAGTTCCAAGGTTCTTCTCAGAACCCCAGGCATGGCTAACACCAAGAAGGACTGGACGACCCCAAACTAACATAGCTTAGCTTCAACCTGTGCCTCCAAACAAGAGGAAAAAGGGAGTATCGAACTTGGGAGCAGCAACATATTTCAAGCAAACTTATACAAACAAACAACCAAATGCCACACTCTAAAGGGAGACATTGATACAAAAATAGTAACAACACATTAAGTGAGACTAGATAACCAGCAAGTATAAGAAAAAATGAGGGAAAATCCAGCTTCATAATTAAAGGTAATGTAGGCAACTGCTATAAAAGGAACACAGATGATGATCACTCAAAACCATGGATTTATTAAGGTAATCATAAAAAAATAGAAGAAGTTGACTGGAGCACTTCAGGTACATCAAAACAGGTTTAAGGGATTTCATAGTCCAACACCAACTGGTCTCTTTTCAGGGAGGTACTCAACCCAAGACCTCTCATAAAAGACAGATCCCTGATTTCCAAGTTAAAAACAGCCTATCCTACATGTTTGTTAAGGTTCAAGGACCAACTGTCTAGAGGAAACAAAGTTGATTATACTAGTCCAATTGAAGGCATTCATCTTATCCCAGTCAAATTCAAGATTTACTCACAAACAGGTCGAGAACAAAAGCACAGTATTTTCAGAGGAAAGAAAGAGAAGAAAATCCAGGAGGACCCTATAGATGGCCCAAGGCTCATGTCCAACTTCAGAACTTTTTAGAATACATATTCAGAATTGGCAACCCTTAACACTACTCCTCTTTATTAACACAACACAGACTGATACATAAAGCAAAAACCTGAATTAATAGACAAATGAACTTTGAAAGAACTTTACTAAGGGGAGGGAAATCTCAATGGACAAGCCAACTAAAACAATCTGTCAACTACTCTGATTCCTAGAAAGGGGTGTTCCTTCAATATATTTTAGACTAATCCAAAGTTTACCTAAAGAACAGAAGAGGGAAAAGAGAAAGCAAGAAATGAATTGACAGCATGATCACAATTTTTGAAAAATAAAGAGACCAAACATCATACAAGGGACAAGCCTAAACTAAATAGACCAGGTGGCAAATTTTAAACATCAGTCATAGGTGAAGTGAATTAAAAAATAGATAAGGGCATAAAGCCAGCAACAAAGAAAATGACACACACATAACGCACTTAACTCTTAGTTTCTCACAGATGAACTCAGGCTAACATATTACAACCATTAGCCCCCCTTCCCCCCCCCCCCCCCAATTCTCCTTTTTACACACAACCAACTTCAAACAAACAAGGCTCAGGAACCTACAAACGCTTCAGACAAAAAAGGATTTTTCAAAAAGGGGAGTAAGGTAGGGATCACATAACACTCAGACTGGGCAGGTATTTACAGTAGCTTACTTGGTTCTAAGTGTATCTTTCCTTTTTTCCTATTAGACATGATTAGATCGTTCTCCCCAACTCGGCCTTTGTGAGTCCCAGGATCATGAGGGGAAGGTCCAAGAAAACGAAAGTAATATTTTCAATCCCCTGAAAGGGAAACAGGATAGGGTGGGTCATCACCTCCCCTTCTCCTTTTCTTGAGTCTCCTTTCAGCAAAAAGGGATCTTGGGCCCCACTGGCCACTACCTCCAGTTCATGCCCAGGCTCACCTTTTTCAATCCTAATACCCTTTCCCCGATCCTAATATCCTTACCCTAATCATCTAGTAAAAACACCAGAGGTCCTAGGCAGATTCACAAACATCTAACTCTATCACAGCTTCCCTTTGACAAACTCATGAAGCTGTGGTCTAGGTCTGAAGACTCTTTGTGGCCAAAGTTAGTTGTAACTACTAGGAACAAGCCCCTCATAAATACACACCAAGCAATAGCAAACTAGCTGACTCATGAAGACTATGTTCAAGATCAAACCACACAAGTGTTACACCTCAGCCCTTGGGACTAACATTGTATCGTAGCATAAGCCGGGAAATAGGAGTACTCTTAGATCGCGTGAGAATTAAGTCATAGCCAGTGCTCGGCAAAGGGTAAGATTTGTTTTAAGTACATTTAATAGATAATGTTATGTGTGGAGCGTCTCGGAAGGGTTGAAGGTCAAGCGAAGTGAAGTGAAGTAGCAAGACTTCGGAAAGAGTTGGTTAAGTTCCGGGAAGGACAACCTTGGAACCAAGGGACATGACCCCCATCAAGAATAATTAATGATAAACATCATGTATGGAAAATTTCGAAAGGTTCCGGGAGCAAGCGGATTGAAGAAAAGAAAGTTAGTAAGACTTTGGAACAAGTTGATGGAATTTCGGAAGCTAAATTTTGTCCAACTGAATGGCAGTGTAACTTTTAGCATACAAGGAGTTTTGAAGTGTTTCAAAAGCTAAAATGGATTTCGTCGAGTCTAGAATCCAACGCAACAAACCGTTAATCAATACGACATCGAAGTAGGGAGTTATGTGCATTTTACAACGGACTGCCAGAGGCCCGCGAACCTACGTGAAAATTCTAGAAATCACTTAAAGGCCCACTAATTTCGGCCCATTAAGCCAAACCCGACCCACCCACCTATAAATACCCCACAACCTCATCATTTGACCTCATTCACCCCCAAAAATCAGTCCATATCCATGAGAGGTTACTTAGTGAGAGATTAAGGCTAATTTAGACCAATCTAAGGTAATTAGTGTTAAATCCAAGCCCGGGAAGTGCGTATGACTTCGTAGTTTTCGGGTCCGTCATCCGATCATGGACGTAAGGGGCGGAACCCTCACATGGAAATTGATATTTGAAGCTTCCAAGGTTAATTAAGGTAAATCCCTCTCTATTATTGTTAATTAAAGTAATCTATAGCGATACTCGCTAAATTATCATGTATTAATTTAAATTGATCGAGAAATGGGTGTCTTTTCGTAGTGGGTGTTATGGATAGATTTATATAAAAATATTGGCTTGAATGGATGCCGTTGTGTTATAGCCCGTATTTTGTACGTTTGGATATTTCGAAGTCGTCGTGGAAAGTTACGGGCGAGACGATTTTCAAAAATTATTTTAATGCAAGTGGCTATGAATGTTGCTTATGAACATTATTAGTATGGGAATATTGTGAGAGGTTGAGGGCGAAAAAGGAAAATTCGCAAAATGGTTCATGGAAATATTTAAAAAGGCTAGGGGCAAAAGGGTCATTTCACGGGAATTCAAGAAAACTCCAAAAAGGGGCCATATTGGCCATGTGAAGAAAAAGAATGGAAAAAGGATGACTAAAATAACAAGTCATCTTTTAAAAAGAATAATATAATAGAAAGAAAACTCTAGAGAAATAAAAGGAAAAGAAAGAAAAATCTAGAGAGGGGCATGTGCCCCTCACATGCATACAAGAGGAATATATATATATATAAGGGAGGAGTACTCATATTTCATAAAGAGAGAAAGAAAGCAAGAAAGAAAAATGGAGAAAGAAAAGGGAGCAACCATTCGGCCACAAGCTGGCCGAAAATGGTCCTTGCCCATTTGATCATGAAAAAAATTATTTCTTCATGCTTTCATACTAATTAGAGGGTCCTCTACGACGTGGAGTAGTTGGTGGAACAAGAAAACCATTCTTCCTTGGAGAACAAGTCCTAGCCGAGAAAGGGAGAAGATGAAATGAAAGGTATAATTCAATCCTCTTTTACATGTTTTGTGGATGTTGTGGACGTGTAATAATGCATGGAAATGAATAAAAATCATGAAGGGTGGTGTGTTGCAAGTTGTGGCCGTGTGTAGTGTGTTGAAACCGTGTGTGTGTGGTTGTTGTAGGAATGAAGAATTAATTGTATTCAACATGTTTGTGTGTTGTTGTAAGGTGTAGAAAATGAGTGAACTTCATGAAGACATGAATGTTGAGGTTGAGCCATGAATGTTGATGTTGGCCGTGTATGTGTGTGTATATGTCTAGGAGTGATGCATTAATTCTAGTTAGTATGTTGGTGGTTGTAGAGTGTCGAAATGAATGGAAATCATGAAACCTTCAATGTTGGTGTTGAGCCGTGGAGTGTGGTGTGTGTGTGGCCGTGTAGGGGCTGTTTTGGAGGGAACATGGTGGACTAATTTAATGTAGTATTTTGGTTGTTGTTTGTTGTGGATTATGTGATAAAAATGAAGGTTTGATCACTCAAATGGAAGTCGTAATTGTTGTGGGCTGATTTGGAACATAATGTGATTTCAATACGCTTTCTTGCATTAATGAAAATATTGTTGCTAACGTATGGAATTGATGACATAGTTTATGAATTTGAAAGAAAGGAATGCATTGTTGTCGTATTCATTAATTTGGAAGGTTTCGGGTAAGATTGGATGTTGGTTTGGATATCCTGAATTATCTATCGATATTGTTATTGTGATTGTTGGTTTGGGTGTTGTGATTTGGGCCGAGCCATACTTCTCGGGACGGTGCATTTACAGGGAGGTGCTGCCGAAATCTCACAGTAAAATAAGTGAACTTATTTGGAAGATTAAGACAAGTGTTGACTAAGAGTGAATTCTTATAACTTTATGGTTGATATTGGGTAAATGTGACCAAATTGCAGCTTTTTGGCAAACTTGGAGCTGGGATTTGGAGAAGCTTAAGGAGCGGAAAAGGTATGTAAGGCTTACCCTTTCTTTCTTTGGCATGTCCTAGATGTAATAAGCTTGAATACGTGCTTCGGGGGCTACTCCAATTCTAGAAGTCCGAGGTTGAATTTAGTTACTATTCATTCAATAGAATTGAACTTACTAATTTACGCTTTATTGTAAAGAAATGTCCAAACGTCCGTAACTTTTGAAAACGAAAGTGGAACGCTTTGAAATCTTCGAGGATAAGCTAATGAGATATAATGACCATGTTTTTATGTTCGTCACCCGACTTAACCTGAGGTGGGCCCACATTCCCCGAGACCAAAGTGTACTGTTCTATTTGTCTTATGTCCGTAAGATAACTAAGGGAACCTTTGACTTTCGTTCTGAATTTAATATAAGTATCCGGTAATTCAGGCTATGAGCATTTTGGTTTGACTATCCGCATGTAAACACTCCGATACGAATGATCTGATATGAATATTCTGATATAAGCTCTTTGATGTAAATATTCTGAAATGGAAATTCTGATATAAGTATTCGGACCTAAGTGTTGTGACATAAGTATTTGATACGAGTATTTTGGTATGAACATTCTCTGTAAGCTTTAATGTTCTTCATACACGATCCTGGATCGCTTGAAAAGTCCGAAGAGGTTTCTGCGCTTCAAATGTCTATGACGTTCTGATACTAATTTGGAAGGACCCGAAACTTGCTTCTGGATCTTCATATGTCGGTAAGTGTTGGTATTCATCGAGTCTGGATTCGTGTGCATATGGTTTCTCACGACTCTGCTCGTGCATGGCTCAATGTATCTTTCACTGAGTCCCGGGCCAGGGCATGTTATGTTCTCGTGCGTACTATACGGTATGATTCTGATTCACTGAGTCCCGGGCCAGGACATGATCTCGTGCGCGCTTCTCTGCATTATTCACCGAGTCCCTCGTACTTGCGGGCCGGGACACGTTATCTGTATGTAATTATGATTTGATGGTACGGGGATGGCGGCCAGGATGGCATTTGATATTATTCACCGAGACCCGCAGTAGAGGGCCGGGACACGTTATGTATATTTGGTACAGGATTCTGGTCTGCATGATCCTACATTACCGAGTCCCTTAACAAAAGGGCCGGGACACGTTATTTGCATATATGACATATGAGTCTGCTATATATGACCCTATTCACCGAGTCCCTTATCAGAGGGCCGGGACACGTTTTATGCATATGCGGTATACAATATCAACTGAGCATTCCGTGCATTCTGTATTCTGCCCGATATATGTCTGTATCTGAACATTCTGTATGTACGGTAGTTTGTCCGTTATATGATACAATCTGAATATTCCGTATGTTCGGTATTCCGTCCGATGTATGATTCTATCTGAATATTCTGTACATTCTGAACTCCGTCTGACGTGTGACATCACCCGTGCGTTCTGTATTTTTCGCGCCTCTTCGGACATGCGATCGGTGATTGCAAAATAAGTATTTTGGTATACTGGTTGGTTCATTTATCTTCTGTATACTTTTTAGCATATGAAACAGGTATGTATGAATTGCGTCTGGGAGGTAAGCGTCTGCTATTCGAAAGTAACGTAGGTACCGATAGTTACGTACATTTCGATTATAGTTTTTTTCTCTTGTATGTGCATGCCTTACGTACTCGGTACATATTCCGTCTTGACCCCCTTTCTCCCGGGTCGTTTCGTTTGCCGCGCAGGTACACCCAGATGAGCTGAAGTCATTATAGAAGATGTTCCAGCGGAGATGGCAAGCTCCATTTTCCCGGAGTACTGCCGAGTCAGAGTTTGTCTGTTATGATTTCTGGATCTGTGTTAGAGACTTTGCAGACAGCGTCGTGGGTATGATATGTCAGTCTGTCAGCGGCTCCATCAGCCGATATGTCGATTTGTGTTATGTAGTAAATCTTGTATAATTACAGACTTTGTCAGATTTATAAGCTTTATTATGCATTTCATGATTATTCAGTTTAGAGATTTGAAGAAAAAAAAAAATTTGTGCGTAAGTAGAGTCTGAGGGTTCGCTCGACTCTGAGGAGAGTCGGGTGCCCATCACACCCTAGTAAGGTCGGGGTGTGACAAAGTGGTATCAGAGCGAGGTCTGTCCGTGGGGTTGTCTGCAAAGTCGTGTCGGTAGAGTCCTCGTTTATGATGTGAAGCGCGCCACATTTATAAACGAGAAGCTACGGGCATCTAGGAATTGTCGACCTTCTTTCTCGTCATAGATCGTGCGATAGAGCCAAGTCATAGGAGAATGAAATAAGAAATTCCATCCGTAAGCCTTACATACGACGAAAGGAGGTAAGTGTGGACATATTTGATCGGGCCACCCGAGACCAACGATTCTGGATGGCAAGAATGTGATATGAAGTTATATACTCGTAAGGTATTGATGGCATTCGCGGTGTACGGATCTCGGCTAATAAGAATTGGTAAAGGTAGTATGGAAGACCAGAAAGGGTAAAATAGTAAATGTACAAGAAAGGATGTGCTACGAGCATGTGTCGGAATCTGTGAAACTTTGACTGGCTCCAGACTATGTAATAAGGGTCATGTGTGGAAGTGGACGTGATTACACCAGCATTAGGGGGCCAGAATCTGTCGAAGTTGCGAGGTTAAGCATGCTCAGGTGGGAGCAATTTCATGATGGGTGACCCCCTGGGAAGTATGCCAAATTTTTTTTTACAAATATTGATCCAAGGGACAATGAGAAATTAGAATGTACAAGATGGTTAGAGACCATAAAAAGGCTACGCGCAAGATGCGACGACCCGATTAAAGAAGAAATGAAAAGTATGTCACGGTTAGGAATTTGAATAGGCTTGAATAATGTCTGGAAGTATTTTGTGGATTAGTGATGCTAATTATATGTGTATATGCATATGAACATGTATGACACCTCATACGTGAGGAGATCGGTGGAGAGCGAAAGGAAAACTTATGATAAGGAATTCTGCTATGTCGTGCGCGGAGTCGGAAAGAAGAATCGTTGGTGCATAAGGAGCCCCCTTAAAGGGGGGGAGGTTATATTATGTTAGACCAAAGAGGGAATTACCATATTCTTAAGTATCGGAAAGGAAACCTATGATATAAAATGAGGATTCGTGTAAAGGCTAAGGAGGATAAGGTGAAGGATAAGGAAATGGCATAAAAGTAAAGGGCAACTATAAAGGAACCCCTCCCAAGGTCTTTGTAAGACCCCATAAGATCGCCGAACATTCGAGGACGAATGTTCTAAAGGGGGGAGGATGTTATAGCCCGTATTTTGTACGTTTGGATATTTCGAAGTCGTCGTGGAAAGTTACGGGCGAGACGATTTTCAAAAATTATTTTAATGCAAGTGGCTATGAATGTTGCTTATGAACATTATTAGTATGGGAATATTGTGAGAGGTTGAGGGCGAAAAAGGAAAATTCGCAAAATGGTTCATGAAAATATTTAAAAAGGCTAGGGGCAAAAGGGTCATTTCACGGGAATTCAAGAAAACTCCAAAAGGGGCCATATTGGCCATGTGAAGAAAAAGAATGGAAAAAGGATGACTAAAATAACAAGTCATCTTTTAAAAAGAATAATATAATAGAAAGAAAACTCTAGAGAAATAAAAGGAAAAGAAAGAAAAATCTAGAGAGAGGGGCATGTGCCCCTCACATGCATACAAGAGGAATATATATATATATATATATATATATATACTCATATTTCATAAAGAGAGAAAGAAAGCAAGAAAGAAAAATGGAGAAAGAAAAGGGAGCAACCATTCGGCCACAAGCTGGCCGAAAATGGTCCTTGCCCATTTGATCATGAAAAAAATTATTTCTTCATGCTTTCATACTAATTAGAGGGTCCTCTACGACGTGGAGTAGTTGGTGGAACAAGAAAACCATTCTTCCTTGGAGAACAAGTCTGGCCGAGAAAGGAGAAGATGAAATGAAAGGTATGATTCAATCCTCTTTTACATGTTTTGTGGATGTTGTGGACGTGTAATAATGCATGGAAATGAATAAAAATCATGAAGGGTGGTGTGTTGCAAGTTGTGGCCGTGTGTAGTGTGTTGAAACCGTGTGTGTGTGGTTGTTGTAGGAATGAAGAATTAATTGTATTCAACATGTTTGTGTGTTGTTGTAAGGTGTAGAAAATGAGTGAACTTCATGAAGACATGGATGTTGAGGTTGAGCCATGAATGTTGATGTTGGCCGTGTATGTGTGTTATATGTCTAGGAGTGATGCATTAATTCTAGTTAGTATGTTGGTGGTTGTAGAGTGTCGAAATGAATGGAAATCATGAAACCTTCAATGTTGGTGTTGAGCCGTGGAGTGTGGTGTGTGTGTGGCCGTGTAGGGGCTGTTTTGGAGGGAACATGGTGGACTAATTTAATGTAGTATTTTGGTTGTTGTTTGTTGTGGATTATGTGATAAAAATGAAGGTTTGATCACTCAAATGGAAGTCGTAATTGTTGTGGGCTGATTTGGAACATAATGTGATTTCAATACAGTTTCTTGCATTAATGAAAATATTGTTGCTAACGTATGGAATTGATGACATAGTTTATGAATTTGAAAGAAAGGAATGCATTGTTGTCGTATTCATTAATTTGGAAGGTTTCGGGTAAGATTGGATGTTGGTTTGGATATCCTGAATTATCTATCGATATTGTTATTGTGATTGTTGGTTTGGGTGTTGTGATTTGGGCCGAGCCATACTTCTCGGGACGGTGCATTTACAGGGGAGGTGCTGCCGAAATCTCGGCAGAAAATAAGTGAACTTATTTGGAAGATTAAGACAAGTGTTGACTAAGAGTGAATTCTTATAACTTTATGGTTGATATTGGGTAAATGTGACCAAATTGCAGCTTTTGGCAAACTTGGAGCTGGGATTTGGAGAAGCTTAAGGAGCGGAAAAGGTATGTAAGGCTTACCCTTTCTTTCTTTGGCATGTCCTAGATGTAATAAGCTTGAATACGTGCTTCGGGGGCCACTCCAATTCTAGAAGTCCGAGATTGAATTTAGTTACTATTCATTCAATAGAATTGAACTTACTAAGTTACGCTTTATTGTAAAGAAATGTCCAAACGTCCATAACTTTTGAAAACGAAAGTGGAACGCTTTGAAATCTTCGAGGATAAGCTAATGAGATATAATGACCATGTTTTTATGTTCGTCACCCGACTTAACCTGAGGTGGGCCCACATTCCCCGAGACCTAAGTGTACTGTTCTATTTGTCTTATGTCCGTAAGATAACTAAGGGAACCTTTGACTTTCGTTCTGAATTTAATATAAGTATCTGGTAATTCAGCTATGAGCATTTTGGTTTGACTATCCGCATGTAAACACTCCGATACGAATGATCTGATATGAATATTCTGATATAAGCTCTCTGATGTAAATATTCTGAAATGGAAATTCTGATATAAGTATTCGGACCTAAGTGTTGTGACATAAGTATTTGATACGAGTATTTTGGTATGAACATTCTCTGTAAGCTTTAATGTTCTTCATACATGATCCTGGATCGCTTGAAAAGTCCGAAGAGGTTTCTGCGCTTCAAATGTCTATGACGTTCTGATACTAATTTGGAAGGACCGAAACTTGCTTCTGGATCTTCATATGTCGGTAAGTGTTGGTATTCATCGAGTCTGGATTCGTGTGCATATGGTTTCTCACGACTCTGCTCGTGCATGGCTCAATGTATCTTTCACTGAGTCCCGGGCCAGGGCATGTTATGTTCTCGTGCGTACTATACGGTATGATTCGATTCACCGAGTCCCGGCCGGACATGATCTCGTGCGCGCTTCTGCGTATTCACCGAGTCCCTCGTACTTGCGGGCGGGACACGTTATCCGTATGTAATTATGATTTGATGGTACGGGGATGGCGGCCGGATGGCATTTGATATTATTCACCGAGACCCGCGGAGAGTAGGCGACACGTTATGTATATTTGGTACAGGATTCTGGTCTGCATGATCCTACATTACCGAGTCCCTTAACAAAAGGGCCGGGACACGTTATTTGCATATATGACATATGAGTCTGCTATATATGACCCTATTCACCGAGTCCCTTATCAGAGGGCCGGGACACGTTTTATGCATATGCGGTATACAATATCAACTGAGCATTCCGTGCATTCTGTATTCTGCCCGATATATGTCTGCGTCTGAACATTCTGTATGTACGGTAGTTTGTCCGTTATGTGATACAATCTGAATATTCCGTATGTTCGGTATTCCGTCCGATGTATGATTCTATACGAATATTACGCACATTACGAACTCCGTCGACGTGTGACATCACCCGTGCGTTACGTATTTCCGCGCCTCTTCGGACATGCGATCGGTGATTGCAGAATAAGTATTTTGGTATACTGGTTGGTTCATTTATCTTCTGTATACTTTTTAGCATATGAAACAGGTATGTATGAATTGCGTCTGGGAGGTAAGCGTCTGCTATTCTGAGTAACGTAGGTACCTGATAGTTCTGTCTGTTTCAGTTATAGTTTTGTTTCTCTGTATTGCATGCCTTACGTACTCAGTACATATTCCGCATCGACCCCTTTCTCCGGGGGCGTGCGTTTCATGCCGCGCGGTACACCCGATGAGCCGAAGTCATTATAGAAGATGTTCCGGCGAGACGGCAAGCTCCATTTTCCCGAGTGCTCGCCGAGTCGAGTTTGTCCGTTATGATTTACGGATCCGTGTTAGAGACTTTGCGGACAACGTCGTGGGTATGATATGTCGATGCATCGGCGGCTCCATCAGCCGATATGTCGATTTGTGTTATGTAGTAAATCTTGTATAATTACAGACTTTGTCAGATTTATAAGCTTTATTATGCATTTCATGATTTTTCAGTTTAGAGATTTGAAGAAAAAAAAAATTTGTGCGTAAGTAGAGTCTGAGGGTTCGCTCGACTGCGAGGAGAGTCGGGCGCCCATCACACCCTAGTAAGGTCGGGGTGTGACACGTTGGTACTGGTGGTTGTCGTTATTGTTGTTTTTGGTGTTGTTGTGGTTGTTATGGCAAAGCCGGGATGTAGTAGAAACAGAGGAGGTGATGCCAAAATTTTCGCAAATTAAACTCTTCAGGACTATAAGATTTAGGTAAGTTGAATCTTCGAATCTACGAAATGAACTAAGGAAATTATTATTGATATAGGTTTCGGGATGAGGGGATGAGCAGTAGAATAAGGGAGCGAGTCGGATTAGCGAGACAACAAAGACAGGTATAGGTTTAGCTGTCCTCATTTCCTTGGCATGAGTCTTAGAGCTATTTAGCATGCATGCTCCTCCATTTGAACTGTTCGAAGTTTTACAAAGAAAGGATACATTTTTATAAGAAAGCTGGATTTTGAGAAAAAGCCATACGATTTTCTCTAAAAGAGCTTATTGATCATGACTAAAAGTCCGTTAGTGCGCATTTCTTGACCCTCGTTAAATTCCACAAAATGTCATATATAATCCTTATGCTTATTTATTGATATCATAGCTATTATTGATTTTCCTTTTGGCCTCGATATACATTTCGTAACCAATTCGGAGGTTACGACCTTACGTCACTCCGAAAGGCCCATGTCTATTTCTTGAACTCTACATGCATTTATATATATACTCTATTTGCACTATTTTACTTACCGAGCCGCGCTATAGTCAGCCGGGTATGGCATATAGATGTGCAACCACTGATTAGTTGGGTATGTTTATCGAGTCCTGAAAAGGGGTCGGGTAAGTTATGATGATGATGATGATATGAAGTTTCCCCAGACGCGGGATGCCCCGAGCGCGGGAGGATATGATGATGATGATGCTTATTTATTGAGTCCCACTAGGGCCGGGTATGATATCTCACCGAGTCCCACTAGGGCCGGGTACGTTACACACACACACACATACACTATATTGCATATGAAAAATGGTTTTATCATGCATTGTATATTAACTGCTTTCAGACTATGTCCTTCGTTTTTCTTATCTTATGGTTATATCTTGTTTCATTACCGTATTTCATCCTGCCTTACATACTCAGTATATATTTTTTGTCTTGTTGTTCCGGTTGGAACTTCGCATCTCGTCTTGCGGGTCGGGATGGGTTCAAAAAAGGAATGTCGTGATAGGAGCACCACCAGCGGGGTTCGCAAGCGCCATTTATCCGGGGTTGCTTATTTTGGTATAATATTATGTTACTATGAATTTTGTAAATGCATTTTGGACTCATCAGTGGACGTGTGGTCTCGACTTGTTATGATGTTTATGTTTACTACTCTTAGAGGCTCGTAGACCCTGTCAGTATGTCAATGTTAGTCGTGAGGATTTGATTTGCTAAATGGGCATATTTGTCTTATGTTATCTTTTAGTGGAGACCTCGTCGGCGCGTGTAATATGATATTGTACATATGCTATATATATATATATATATATATATATATATTATCTCTGGTCCTGTCTGGATGGTTCTGTGATTGTTGTGATTGTGCTATTTAGTTCGGGTTAGCTCAGCTGGCATTCCGGCCGTAAGGTCGGGTGCCCGTCACGCCTCCCG
>NW_026713229.1:0-28528 GCF_029784015.1 Lycium ferocissimum | reverse complement strand
TCGGAGGAAACAAAAAAACGGGATCATAAGACATCGTTACGTATAATTGGAATCTTTAAGTTAGTCGTTATCCACAGATAGAGTAAGGAAATCAAGAAATAGTTTAACGTTTTCATATTGTCATATTCCTGGTAGAAACATATCCTCGACATAGTCATCATAGACATTTACTCATATTCGACATCGTCGTTGTCATCATAAAAAATCATATTCGTCGTCTTAGTCATAAAAACTTTCAAAATCATAAAACTTGGTTTTTGGAGAGAAAATGAATATTTTGGAAAACATTTGTAAACTTTTAGGAAGGAAATCATGTTTTAAAACCATTACTTCTAGCTTTTGAAAATGGAATCTGCTGTAAACGTTTAACACATCTCACATGTGAATCATGCCATAGAAAGAGAAGGGACGAGCCTTAACATACATGCGCCGCGCCTTACTAGCTACACTCATTCATCCAAGCTTGGTTCCGCTAGTCTACATTCAAGAAAGTTGATGCAACCATTAGATTCATTGACATATACTTGTCGTACCCTTTCAAGTTCCTTCACTTATGGTTCCATGTGAATTTTGAAGATCTCCCAATACATATACCACCCAGAATCCAACTCGACTAATTTTTTTCAACAACAATCCGGGAATTCAACCCGACCAAACTAACAACAATACTATCAATATCCAATTCAATTCCATTCAATTCAATTTAATTCAATTCAATTCAATTCACATAATGTTCCAACAACTTAATCTACATACTACTTCATCCGAAACCTTCAACTTCAATCACAACCATACATTTCATTGTCACTCATATACGTTAACTTCAACAACACCCTTCGTTTCACACTACATAATCCATAACAACATCAACTAAAGTGTCAAATAACATCAATTACCATAACTTACCAATCCTATACCATTCGGCCACAACAACAATACATAAGTTTTCATGAATTTCCATTCTTTCTTACACAACACCTTATACATGCGGCCAACACCATGTATATACAACTACAACTCCAACATGGATGATTTCATAATTTCCATTTTCATCACATAATTCTTAGCAACGACGACTAAAATAATACGAAACATTGATTCATTTCTTGCATACCAAGCAGCCCTACACGGCCATTCCTCATTATTCATCATTCTATGAATTCCATTCATTTTCTACATATTACCACAACACACAAACATGTTGAGTACCATTGATTCATCACTCCAACACAACTTTACATACACATTACTAAACACACACATGCACGGCCAAACATACCATACATACATATTTCATAAATTTCATTTACTTCCACACACAACAACCCAAGTAAACCCTTCACAACATATAAAAGGATTAAACCTTACCTTTCCTCTTCAACTTCTTCACTTGGCTAGAATGCGGAAACGACGAAACGGATGGCCTATCTCCCGAAACAATTATACCACGTTGTAGAGGACCTTCCATTTAGTAGGAAAACTAGGAGAAAATAATTTTCCTTGGTCAATTTCCCATGGCTCAATTTTGAGAGCCATGGCCGAAACCTCCTTGCTCCACTCTCTTCATCTTTTTTTTTTTTTTTTGTTCTAGTTTTCTTGAATTAAAATGATGACTTCCTATATATACTTGTCTTCCACCAATTTTCCTTATTTATAATTTGGCCCCTCAAGATAAGAATATGGCCACATGATCCCTCTCTAGAGAATTCTTGAATTTTTTTTTCTAGAATTTTCTTACAATTAAAAAAGACTAATGTCTTCTTAAACAAGCTTTGGTCCATAACTTTTATAATTTACAATTAGCCCCCATTAATTAAAAATAAGGGCATGTAGTGCACGGCCAACATGGCCCCTTCATGAACTTTTTTGAACTTTTGTAAAATTACCTTTTTACCCCTAGCCTTCCGCATTATTCCCATGATGCCACTTTGCGAGTTTTCTTTTTCGCCCTAAACTTTTCTCAATATTCCATGCCAACAATATTCGTAAATAATTTTCATAGTCTACTTGTACATTAAAATAACTTTGGAAAATGATCTTGCCTTCATCATCCCACTACTACTTCAAATTATTTGAACATGTAAAGTACGGGCTATAACAATAATGCCCATACCGGGTCCTGAACGCTGTCTTGGGAATATCTGCCTCCCGTACTCGCACCTGGTGATAACCCGATCGCAGTCTATCTTTGAGAAACATTTAGCTCCCCGCAATCGGTCAAACAAATCGTCAATCTGGGGAGGGGGTATTTATTCTTTATCGTTACCTTATTCAGTCGATAATCAATGCACATCCGCAGCGATCCGTCTTTCTTCCTCACAAATAAGACCGGAGCTCCCCAGGGTGATGTACTGGGCCGAATAAAACCCTTCTCTAATAAATCTCTCAGCTGCTCTTTCAATTCTGCAGGTGCCATTCTGTACGGAGGAATAGAGATAGGCTGAGTGTCTGGCAGCAGATCTATAGCAAACTCTATCTCCCGCTCGGGAGGAAGACCTGGAAGCTCATCTGGGAATACATCTAAGAACTCATTAACCACTGGGACTGATTGAAGAATCGGTGCCTCTGCCTCTAAATCATGAACACGGACCAGATGATAAATATACCCCTTTCTGATCATTTTTCTGGCCTTGAGGTATGAAATAAACTTACCCCTCGGCGATCTTTCATTATTACGCCCACTCTATGACTGACTCCCCTGAAAACTGGAAACGGACTATCTTCTTTTGACAATCAACCGTAGCATAACAAGAAGCTAGCCAATCCATACCCATAATCACATCGAACTCAGTCATATCTAACTCTACCAGATCGGCCTTAGTACAGCGGTCACAAATAATCACTGAACAATCTCTATAAATCGGCCCGGCTATAACGAATCCCCTACCGGTGTAGCTACCTCAAAAGGCTCTATCGACTCGGATTCTATCCCAATTCTATTAGAAACGAGGGAGAAATATATGATAATGTAGAACCGGGATCAATCAATGCATACACATCTCGAGAGAAAACCGAATATACCTGTGACAACATTAGGCGACGCCTCCTGGTCCTGTCGGCTGGCCAATGCATATATGCGGTTCGAAGGACCGCTAGAACCAGGAACTCCACCACGACCCCTGCCTCGGCCTGCTGGCGCTGGTGTACCTCGCCCCGCAGGGCGCATAGCTACCGAGGATGAAGATGAACCACCGGCTGACCCGGTAGACTGAGCTGCGCTGCCTGCACCACCTCTAACCGGACAATCTGCCTCGTTCTACGTGACCACTTAAGGTTCCGACCCACTCCGCACATTCTAACTTCCCATGGGTTATTCTAGCTTCTCGTTTGCCTCTTTCGTCTGAATTTGTGAGATTTTCAGAAAACTTCCCAGGGCGTCACCCATCCCAATATTTCTCTCACTCCAAAGACGCTTAACCTCGGAATTCTGATGAAATACGGTGCTTTAATATTAGTCTGATAGCGTTCACGTCACCGCATGACCTTCAGTACACAACCTGGAGTAAATTGAAGTCTTAACAGTTTTCAAAACGTTCTCACGACACAATTACCGTTTTACCCTTCTCGATCCCCCGCGTTCACCTTCCGCTTACGAATAGGATTACCTTCCGTCCTCGACTTCCAGATTCACTATAATGGTAAACATACCTTAATCGCCTTAATTGATGAATACTCGATTATCGGTCCTTAAATTTTCGCTTACGCTATTAAATCATGATCATTCAACGAATACACATATATAGAACAATTTTCAATAGGTACTCATATACCTGTAGACGAGCTGTCTCCAACATGATCTGGTGGGCTATAGGGCGAAGTGTACTCCTCCTCGTCATCCCCCTCGTCTGAATCCGAGGGATATAGGTAGTCCGGCTACTCCTGGTTCACCGATGGCCAGGATAAGGGGCTAGGATAAGGTGTAACGCTCACTGAGGAAGCTGGCCGAATATAATGCTCCACCATAGGAGCGACTGGCACGATGTCGGGAAGCTCCTCTCCCGGTGCCCCCGCCCCATACTCGGACGGATCCGTATCATAGCTACTCTCTGGGGGGTCCTCTTCGCTGGGGGTCGCGGACTCCGGAGGAATCGTCGCAGGATCCTCCGAGGGATCAGTCTCGATAGAGTAACTGGGGCTCCTCCTGCTGGGCCCCGAGCTCGAGGTCCCGAGAATACTCGGGGGCCTTATTAGCACCCCCACTATCCGAAAGGCGGCCTTTTCATCTCCTCGTCAATCCGTACCGCCCTGGGCAGAAAAAGGGTCAAAAGTGATCTTCCCTAGACTCTGGCCCTATCGCACGATCTAGGATCAGAAAGAAAGATGACATCCTAAATGTCCTGTAGCCTCCTGTTTATAGATGTGGTGCACAACACACCGATAAACAAGACTCTACTAGACACGGTCTGTGGACACTCCGAGGACAAACCGCTCTGATACCACTTCTGTCACGACCCAACCCCGTAGGCCGTGACTAGTGCCCGATCTGGGCACCCAAACGCACCTTCCAAACGGGGCCACACATAGATGGCTCATATACATATAAATATCAGACGCTGCCTCAGATAATATCAAACACATCCAGGTATATAACAGAAGCCGACAAGGCTGTGTTTCAAATTTATATAATTTCCAAAAAAATTTCGGCAGAGTTTCCTTTGTTTTACGGACTATCCAAAATAACCCTGCACGCAGAAAATACCAACAAAGGCCACACAGGGCCAACAAAACAACATATATACATATGCGGGCCGACAAGGCCGCCGCGGCGAATGGAATCGCCCAAACACAACATATACAAACACAACTGTACGGAAGTAGGCACAACCCACAAACATGTCCAAAGACCTCTAAACAGACGGACGAATCATATGACGGGACGGCCCGCCGTACCCCCCGAACAAATATATACAAATGCACGAACAAATATATACCAAAATATAAGCTCCGGAATGAGAGGAGCACTCCAAATAGCGAGAAGAGGGTGTCCTAAATAGGTGGATCACCAAGCGTGCGCGTCGTACCGCGGGCATGAAACGCGACCCGAAGAAAGGGGGTCAATTCGAAATATGTAATCGAGTATGCAAAGCGTAAAATGTAGTATCCAAATCGAGTCACAATCGAAGTAGAGGTACGAGAAGTAAATGCATTTCCAAAATATCAAAATGTTATTTCAAAATATAAATCATGCGTAGGGCACAGGAAATATGGTCGCCCGCCCGTCGATGGCGCCATAACACAGCATAACACCGTAAAAGTTTCAAATCTCCGAATCCCCGTCACATATCACAACACAGCATAACACCAAACACAGCATAACGCCCAATATAAGCGGAACCCGGCCCTCGAGCGAGGAGCTCGGTGAACCATGAACACAGCATAACACCGGAGTATATCATAATGCGCACGACAACAAAATCGGCCCGGGAACCGGCGAACTATATCATAGTAGGCACGAGCGGAGTAGTGAGTAATCATATGCATAAGATCATTATCATAAATCCAAAAGATAAGTAAAATAGTCATATTCGAAATCGGAATAATAATTATTACTTTTTGTTTCAAAAGTTATCGAATTCACATAAAAGGGCGTCGCGGGACCCACGGACGGGTGTAGACCCGAGCTGGGCCCGCCTATGGAAAACATACTCATCCTAGATCATACAAGCTTCTACGAAAATTTCAAAGCAATCCGAGCTTTTCTGTGAAAGTTATGGGCGTTCGTAGTTTTTGAATCGTTTAAGAATAAACTTTACAAAAAAAAAAATCAGCTTTCATGTAACTTTTGCAACTTATAAATTCCAAGGTCGTAGAGATCAATGTTTTGTCATATCAACACAAGAATACCAAGGAACAAAAGCGAATCATAGACATGCTCGGATTGCGGGAATAGAGTTTCCTCGAAGTTCGTGTCATAGCCTATGTTTAACTAAGGCATGCCAAAGAAAGAAGGTTACTTTACATACCTCAAACGCTCTCCAATATGATCCCAAACTCAAGCTAAATCCAACCTATGATTCGGGCTGCCCACGATCTATAAACAAGCCATAAAATGCCAAACATTAGCTAAAGAATTTTTTGGCATTAAATTCCAATTTCGCCCTTAATTCTACAGAAATTTGGGCAGCATTTCCCCTGTAAATAGGCCACCCCGAGAATTTAACTCGGCCAAATCAATCAACAACAACAACAACAACCAACCTAACAACATTAATAATCAATCCGAAAGGCAATACAACAATAATAGCTCTCTTTTCCATCAATCAACAACATTCATAATTTCAATTCGACGACTTACCTTCAAGCCAACATCGACGCTTATACACTCACATACTAACCCGAACCCATACCAACCATATTTAAAGACATTCTAAGCAATTCATACAACATTTCCAATAATCCAAATTTTTCCCCAAACCCGAGAACCTCACTTAACCCATTCCTCATTTTCAAATCATGATTTGTATCCACAATGCACATTCTAACAATGCTCTTATCATCAATATACAAATTACATTAAATGTACAAAAATCTCCAAATCAGTCCGCAACAATCACAACATCAATTTGAGCCATTAGACATTCATTTCCAACATAGAATTCACAACGACGACGACTAAAACATTAAGCGATATCAATTCGTTCATTGTCATATAATATGACCCATTTCGACCAACTCTACAAATATACATATATGGATGATTCTCAATCGTTCTTCACCTTACAATGATCATAATAAACTAACTAGGCATTAATTCATAGTTTCAACACCACAACAACACACACCCACTCTACACGGCTAACACCACACACACAACTCACTTCCAACATACTATTTTTCATGATATTCATCCAATTTAACATACTACAAGATACAAACAACCTTTATAACACATAAAACATAATGAATTCTTACCTTTCTTCTTCAACTTTCCAATAGCCTAGGGTTTCCAAAGATGAAAAATAATGGGTTGATCGCTCCAACGACACCTCCACGCTACTTAGGGACCTCAATATAGTGGGTTTACATCAAGGAATTAATTTTAGGATGGCTTGAAATGGGAGTTGATTTTCTCTATGGCTGGCCGAGAGCTTCAATGGAGGTTTTCAGCTTTTGCTCTTTTTTTTTTTAAGTGTTGAGAGAGAATGAAGACTAGTAGTCATCTATTATGTTATAGCCCGTATTTCATACGTTCGGATATTGCGAGACAATGGTGAGAAGTTAAGGACAATACTAGGTTCCAATTTTATTTTAATGTACAAGTTGGTTTTGAATGTTATTTATGAACATTAGTGGTATGGAAATATTGAGAAAGGGTAAGGTTAAAAAGGAAAAATTGAAAAAAAAGGTTCATGGAAATATTGAAAAAGGCTAGGGGCAAAATGGTCATTTCACGAGTATTCAAGAAATTTCTTGGAAGAGGCCGAAAAAAAAAAAAAAGAGAAAAAAAAAAAGAAAATAATTGGTCATCTTGTGAGAAATTTGAAGAAAAGTCTAGAAAAAAAAAGAAGAAAAAGAAGAAGAAAAAGAAAAGAAAACTCTAGAAAGTTGAAGGAGAGGCATGTGCCCCTCACATGACTATGGGGACTATATATCTATATAAGTGTGGGAGAAGTCATCATTTTATTCAAGAGAAAGAAGAGAACACACAAAAAAAAAAAAAAAAAAAGGAAGGCAAGACTTCATGGCCATTCGGCCATACCAAGTTCCACAAGAACTTTGGAAAAAATTTCACCGAAAATTATTCTTTTCTAGCCAAACTACTAATTGGAGGGTCCTTAGCAAAGTGGGGTATTCATTGGAGCAATAAAAACACATATTCATGCAAGTTGTAATTTCTAGACAAGTGGAGAATTGAGGAAAAAAAAAAAAGAAAGGTAAGGTTTAATTATTTTCTTATATACTATGGATGTTTGTGCACATTGTGGTGTATAAAAATGAATGAGATTCATGAAGAATGTGAATATAGTGGTGTGGCCGTGTATGTATATGTGTGTGTAGGAATTATGTGTTAATTATTTTATCTAGTAGTTGGTTGTGGTTGTTGAGGATGTTATGTTGATAATGAAGATGGGATGGTTCTAGTGAAATTGAAGTAGTTGGAGGCTTGTTTTAGAAGTTCATGTAAATTGAACATAATATTCTTGCATGCATGGAAGGTAATGTTGTTAGTATGATGTTGTTGGCACATAAATATTTTGGTTGTTATGGTTCTTATTGGAGTTAAAAGATCTTGAAGGAAGTAGTAGGTTGATGAAATTGTTAGAATGTACTTGGGGTTGATTATCGAAATTGTTAGTATGATTGTTGGTATTGTTGTTGATAGTTTGGCCGGGTTGAATTCCCGGATTGTTGTTGATTGAAATTGGCCAAGTTGAACTTGGTGGGATGGAGTATTTATAGGGGAAATGCTGCCAAAATTTCGGTAGACAAGTGCTACCTTAAGATTTCACTTCTAAATGCTCTAACTAAGGTTTGGTAAATGTGACCAATTTGTAGATTTTGGTGGATTTGGAACTTGAATTTGGAGTCACGCATGAGGCGGAAAAGGTATGTAAGGTTTTACTCTCCCTTCTTTGGCATGTCTTAGACATACTAGGTTGGATATGAACCTCGGGGACAACTCCATTCTCGAATCCGCACCTAAAGTTTCCTCTTTTCATTCGGTGGAATTGAACCGTCCCGTGTGAAATGTTAGAAAAAGTTCCTAAACAACTAGAACTCGCACAAATAGGACCCGACTACCCTAAAACTCCCATAAGTAACGTCATGGAATGTAACATGCATAGTTGTATACGCCACCTCATTTGACTCGAGGTGGGCCCACTATTCCCTAATTTCCTTCTATGGCTCCATTTGGTTTATTTACGTATCACGATTAAAGGAAACGTTCGGACATTATTCGACTACGAAATAATATATTTTAACTAATCCCTCGATTCCAAGGCAAGATTTTCTTCATAAAAGTTCCTAAATGTTTTCCAAAGTATTCATTTTTCTCCAAATCCAAGTTGTACGATTTTGAAAGTTCTTATGACTAAAACAATGACTATGATTCTATGATGACAATGATGATGTCAGATATGAGAAAATGTCTATGACACGACATGACATGACATGATATGATACGACATGATATGATATGAGATGATATGATATGACATGATATGATATGATATGATACGATATGATATGTCTACGTTCTCTTATTGTTATTTTCCGTTGGTAGTCTCGCCTTATGACTATCGTTCCTTCAAGGTGAGACATGACGACCCATGATTATTCCATAATGTAATCGGAGGTTTTCGACCTTACGTCACTCCGATGAATACATGACTTTCTTTGGGCTCTCATGCACGCCATACTCGTACATGGGTTGGGGGGATGGGATACACACATGTATATGTGGGGAATGGGAAGGGACACATGTTTCATTGCCACCGGTCGAAAAATCATCCCGGGCGCGGATGATTTATGGGCTAGCCGACGTATTTCGGCCTCGATTTTCGTGTCACATGATACCATATGACCCGACAAACGTACACCCGCCCCCGAGGGCACTCGCTATGCGAGTTCTTACATTCACGTATATGATCCCGTCATGTCAAAAATTTTAGAAAACATGATATGTTCCATACGTACGATTCTGACTTTACACGTGACATGAAAACATATCAATCAATCACATAATGATACCGATATATGAAAATACACACTCGGCATATAATCTTCGCGTCTCTCTCTATGGCATGTCTCTTCTCTATGATATACCATCCATGACTTACATACTCGGTACTTGGCAACACGAACATATCTGAAACGGAGCTCGCCAATCCCGCGAGGAAACAACTCGTAAAGTCTTCCATAAAGATGTCCGGTGGGGTTGGTAGGCTCCCGATATGGAGGAGTCCAAAGCATATGTGCCATGATGTTTTGTTCGGAGTTAGAACTAACGATTATTTTGTCGAATCATGTTATTACGGCATATGTTATAAATGTATACGTGTGGTCCTAGAACAATCTTATATCATGTGATGAACACAATTTTTTTTTCTATGTATTCATTTCTAACTGATTCATAAGTTCATACCAATGAAATAAGAGTCGGCGGGTTCGCTCGGCTCCAAATATGGGGTCGGGTGCCCATGATTAGATAATGATCGGGGTGTGATAATAATTATAATAATAATAATAATAATTGTAATAATAATCGTGTAATAATACAATAATTTATGGGTGTGACCCATTTATCTTTCGGCCCCACCCTACGAATACATTTAGGAATTGTTGACCTTCTTTCCGCTTGTGATCATGCGATAAAGCCGCGTTATAAAAATAAGAACCTTAATATAAGCCAGTATATGTGATGGAAAATGGCAAGTCACGTGAGATAAGTATCGGATAATACTGTACTTGGCTCCATACTCTGTCGGCTAGAATATGCCATGTGCTATAGTGAATAATAATGAGATATCGATATTGTGCCGTGCACGATTTGAATAAGTAGGAATGATAAAAGGTTCACACCCCCATGGAGTGTCTAGAGGAAGATAGCGTGGAAAATATGATAAACAGGTAACAAGCAAGGTGCGATGTTTCAGAAAGGTTATGAATTTGGTGTTACATCCCGTATTTTGAGCGACGGGACGATTCGGGTTAACTACGATAAGTTGGGGTTAAGACCATTTCGGGATATGAAGTCGAGACGTATGACCTTCGATTTTGTCGTAAGACCTAAGTATGTGTGATGTTATTGGTATGGAAACATTAAGAAAGTTCGGGACCAAAGATGAAATTATGAGAAGTTTGGCCAATTATTGAAAAAATTGAGGAAAGAAAATAGGCCATGTGGCCGGCCACCTTAGGGGTGGGCCATGGCCACATCGTTGTATGATTGTAATATAAGAGATGACTAAAGGGACCATTCTTCATCATTTCAAGACTTAAGAAAAATCAAGAAGATTGGAGAGCAACTACCACTCATTCGGCCAAGTTCCCAAATTTCAAGACCAATATCAAGCCTTAAAATTATTTCTCTTAAGCAAATTTACTAATTCAAAGGTGCTTGATAACGTGGAGTTGTTGTTTCAAGCGTTGGGTTGTTCGTTTTCGTCCTTGGCCAACTTTGGACAAATTGAGGAGTTGTGAAGAAAGGTAAATTCTAATCATGTTTTATGAGTTATGGAAGGTTTATGTGTGTTGTTGTATGTTGTTATGGATGAAATTCATGGAGACTTTGTATTTGAAGTTGAGGCCGTGTACATGTTAGTTGGCCGTGCCAATATTATGTTAAAAGTGATGAACTAAGTTTATGTAGTGTGTTTGGTTATTGTGGTGTGTTGAAATGAGTAAAAATCATGAAGTGTGTATGTTGGTATGTTGGCCGAATAAGGCCCTTCATGTGTGCCAAGAAATGAATCAATTTTCTTAGAGTTTTGGTTGTTGTTGTTATGTGGATTCTATGTTGGAAATAAGAGTTTAATGATTCGAATTGGTATTGTAAGTGTTGTGGGCTGTTTTGGAAGATTTTGTGTATTTAGTGTAATTTTTATGTTTATGGAAATGACATGGTTAAAGTATGGATTGTTGGAGTAAATCATGATTTGAAACCGAGAAATGTGTTAGAGTTGAGGTTCTCGGGTTTGGGGACCATTTCGGGTGGATTGGAGTATTTGTTGGGTTATTGGAAATATTGCATGAATTATTTAAAGAGTTCTTGAATGTTGTTTGAATGGTTTTGGATTGATAATTGAATATGCGTTAGTTTGATTACATATTGGTTTGTAAGTATGTAGTTGTGTAAGCATAATTGGAATGTTGTTGGAATGTGTGGAGAAGAATCTTTAGTGTTCAAATATGTTTGAATTGATTATGGATATTATTGGAATGATTGTTGGTGTTGTTGTGTTGTTGAATTTGGCGAGTTGAATTCTCGGGGTTGGTCTATTTATAAAGGAAGTCTTTGCCCAATTTTCCGTAGGATTATGTGTTAGTTGGAGATGAATTTCTAAATGCTTGGTTGACGTTGATATTTATTAATGTCATGTAGATCTTGGGAGTTCGAGATATAAGTTTGAGTTGGATTAGCGTTGTGTGCGAGCGAGGTATGTAAAGCTTAACTCTTCTTTCTTTTGGCATGTCTTAGTTCAATATAGGCTACGATACTAGCCTCGAGGAAATTCCATTCTCATAATCCGAGCATGTCTATGATTCACGTTTGTCTTTTGGTACTCGTATGTTGATGTGAGAAAATATTGGTTTTGATGTTGTTGGAAAAATTGATTTTAAAGTTGCATAAAAACTTGGTTTTCAAAAGAGTTTTATTCTTAACGATGTTGAAACCACGAACGCTCATAACTTTCGGCTAAGGGCTCGGATTGCCTCGATATCGTCGTGGGAGGTTGTATGACGTGTGATGAGTATGTTTTCCATAGGCGGGCCCGGTTCGGGTCGACACTCGTCCGTGGGTCCCGCGACCTTCTTTTGTGCTTTTCCTTACCGATGACGTTTGAGAGAGTTTGGTATGACGATTTTCCCGATTCCCAAGTATGGTCATTTTACTTACTTTTTGAACCCATGATAATGATTTTATGCATATGGTTACTCACGACTCTCGCTCGTGCGGTTTGTTGGTACATCGTTCGCCAGGTTCCGGGCAGTTTTGTTGTCGTGCGCACTATATATATTCGGTGTTATCTTGTGTTACGGTTCCCGAGACCTCGCCATAGGGCCGGGTTCCGTTTATGGAGTTATCTTTTGATATGGCTTATGATGTGTTGTGATGATGTGTTGCGTTCGGGGTTGTACGGAGATTTGAAACCTTCGGGTGTTATCTTGTGTTATGGCGCCATCGACGGGCGGGCGACCATATTTTATGCTTTTGCATGCTTTCTATTTGAAAATAAACATTTGGTAATTTGGAAATGTACTTACTTTCGGTACTCATTTTGAGTGTGACTCCGATTTATTTCTATTTTCTATTTGCATACTCGGTACATATTTTTTCCATCAACCCCCTTTCTTCGGGGGGACTGCGTTTCATGCCCGCAGTGTACGTACGACCAGTTTGGCGATCCGCCGGTTGGGAGACCCATCTCTGTGTTGGAGTGCTCCTTTTATCCCGGAGCCTATATCTCGGTACATACTCGTTCGTTGCATATATGTGTGTGTGTTCGGGGGGTGCACGGCGGGGCCCCGTCCCGTCATATGATTCTAAGTTGGTTTGTTTAGAGGCCATAGATGTATATGTGGGTTGTGTAAGTACCGTACGTGTGTTTGTATATTATATGTTTTGGGTCCGGACGGCCGGATATGCCCCGTATCGGCTTTCGATATATGTATATATATATGAATGGGTTTGAGATGTGTTTGAATAAGTTTGATTTTTTTTTTGCATACGCGTAAGTCGGTACCGTGTATGATTTGGGTTTGACGAGTGTGTTTGGGTGCCCAACTCGGGCACTAGTCACGGCCTACGGGGTTGGGTCGTGACATTTGGCATGGCAATAAAGGAGCAATTACTACCCTCGAGAATCTAGAGTCCTCCCGGAGTAGTCATACACACAACTATATGGAGGTGAATATTCGAACTAAAAAGGGCAAAATAGTAATTACAAAAGAAAGGACGTGTTACGAAAATGTTCTTACGAATTATCTAAGACTTTGACTTGCTCCAGAACATGTAATAAAGGTCATACGAGGAAGCGGACGCGAAAATATCGGCATTAAGGCACCGAATTCCAGTGAAGTTTTTGGGTTAAGCGTGCTCAGGTGGGAGCAATTCTATGATGGGTGACCCCCCTGGGAAGTGAACCAAAAGCTCTACAAATTGAGATACAAGGGACAAATGAGCAGTTAAGAGTAACCTAAGGAAAACTAGAATATATGTATGGATGGAGACCTTAAGAGGACGCGTATGACGAGGTGGATTAGTTCGGAAAAGAGACAAAAGTGTGTCACGGAAGTTTGATAGCTTGAACCAATGTATTTTGTGGCAAGTTGGCGGTGATATATATATAAAGGTGTAGGATATCCCATGTATGATTGTATCACATGTAAATCCCAAGAACCTTGGTTCACGTACAAAAGGCATTAATCGAGTAAAGATGGTACCTAAGTTCGAGCACAAAGAAGAGTAAATGGTACAAGTGTTGCAAAGTTTAAATCCATATTATTATTCTACTATAGATCGAGATTGGGGAATGAGGATATAAGACGAAGTGTAAATGGATAATGGTATAGGCACACCCCAAAAGGGGGGAAGCGCTGAGAGAAATGTAAGGATGAGATAAAACAGCTTGATACGGTAGTATGTGTGATATGGATGCTTGGCTACAATGAAACCCCCTTCATGGAAACAAGTTAGTAAGATTGGAAAACCAGCAACAAGCGGATCGGAATCGGAACTATTAGTACTTTAGGTGATGGAGATGCTGTGAGAAGTTTCGCACTGAGTTTTAAACGATACGACCTTCAGAAGTGGACGCGTGGGAAGGAAAGAGATATGACAAAGGAATGCTTACAGCTTAAGAAATAGTATGAAGAATGGCAATAGCTATAAAAGGGAGCTCCCCGAGGTGTATGGACTCCGTACCACTAGTTGAACATTCGAGGACGAATGTTCTAAAGGGGGGGAGGATGTTATAGCCGTATTTCATACGTTCGGATATCTGCGAGATAATGGTGAGAAGTTAAGGACAAGACTAGGTTCCAATTTTATTTTAATGTACAAGTTG
Organism: Lycium ferocissimum; assembly: GCF_029784015.1. Taxonomy (NCBI): domain Eukaryota; kingdom Viridiplantae; phylum Streptophyta; class Magnoliopsida; order Solanales; family Solanaceae; genus Lycium; species Lycium ferocissimum. The sequence goes on along the minus strand of NW_026713229.1, from coordinate 13,796 downwards.
GTTTTGAATGTTATTTATGAACATTAGTGGTATGGAAATATTGAGAAAGGGTAAGGTTAAAAAGGAAAAATTGAAAAAAAAGGTTCATGGAAATATTGAAAAAGGCTAGGGGCAAAATGGTCATTTCACGAGTATTCAAGAAATTTCTTGGAAGAGGCCGAAAAAAAAAAAAGAGAAAAGAGAAAAAGAAAATAATTGGTCATCTTGTGGGAAGTTTGAAGAAAAGTCTAGAAAAAAAAAAAGAAGAAAAAGAAGAAGAAAAAGAAAAGAAAACTCTAGAAAGTCAAGGAGAGGCATGTGCCCTCACATGACTATGGGGACTATATATCTATATAAGTGTGGGAGAAGTCATCATTTTATTCAAGAGAAAGAAGAGAACACAAAAAAAAAAAAAAAAAAAGAGAGAAGGAGCAAGACTTCATGGCCATTCGGCCATACCAAGTTCCACAAGAACTTTGGAAAAAATTTCACCGAAAATTATTCTTTTCTAGCCAAACTACTAATTGGAGGATCCTTAGCAAAGTGGGGTATTCATTGGAGCAAGAAAAACACATATTCATGCAAGTTGTAATTTCTAGCCAAGGGAGAATTGAGGAAAAAAAAAAGAAAGGTAAGGTTTAATTATTTTCTTATATGCTATGGATGTTTGTGCACATTGTGGTGTATAAAAATGAATGAGATTCATGAAGAATGTGAATATAGGGGTGTGTGGCCGTGTATGTATATGTGTGTGTAGGAATTATGTGTTAATTATTTTATCTAGTAGTTGGTTGTGGTTGTTGAGGATGTTATGTTGATAATGAAGATGGGATGGTTCTAGTGAAATTGAAGTAGTTTGGAGGCTTGTTTTAGAAGTTCATGTAAATTGAACATAATATTCTTGCATGCATGGAAGGTAATGTTGTTAGTATGATGTTGTTGGCACATAAATATTTTGGTTGTTATGGTTCTTATTGGAGTTAAAAGATCTTGAAGGAAGTAGTAGGTTGATGAAATTGTTAGAATGTACTTGGGGTTGATTATCGAAATTGTTAGTATGATTGTTGGCATTGTTGTTGATAGTTTGGCCGGGTTGAATTCCCGGATTGTTGTTGATTGAAATTGGCCAAGTTGAACTTGGTGGGATGGAGTATTTACAGGGGAAATGCTGCCGAAATTTCGGCAGGCAAGTGTTACCTTAAGATTTCACTTCTAAATGCTCTAACTAAGGTTTGCAACGTGACCAATTTGTAGATTTTGTGGATTCGAAACTTGAATTTGGAGTCGCGCACGAGGCGGAAAAGGTATGTAAGGTTTTACTCTCCTTCTTTGGCATGTCTTAGACATACTAGGTTGGATATGAACCTCGGACAACTCCATTCTCCGGAATCCGCACCTAAAGTTTCCTCTTTTCATTCAAAGGAATTGAACCGTAAACTGTGTGAAATGTTAAAAAAGCTCCTAAACAACTAGAACTCGCACAAATAGGACCCGACTACCCTAAAACTCCCATAAGTAACGTCATGGAATGTAACATGCATAAATTGTGTACGCTACCTCATTTGACTCGAGGTGGGCCCACTATTCCCTAATTTCCTCCTATGGCTCCATTTGGCTTATTTACTCGTATCACGTTAAAGGAAACGTTATTACATTATTCTGACTACGAAATAATAGCTGTTTTAACTAATCCCTCGATTCCAAGGCAAGATTTTCTTCATAAAAGTTCCTAAATGTTTTCCAAAGTATTCATTTTTCTCCAAGTCCAAGTTGTACGATTTTGAAAGTTCTTATGACTAAAACAATGACTATGATTCTATGATGATAATAATGATGTCGTACATGAGAAAAATGTCTATGACACGACATGACATGACATGATATGACCCGACATGATATGATATGAGATGATATGATATGACATGACATGATATGATATGATACGATATGATATGTCTACGTTCTCTTAATGTTATTTTCCGTTGGTAGTCTCGCCTTATGACTATCGTTCCTTCAAGGTGAGACATGACGACCCATGATTATTCCATAATGTAATCGGAGGTTTTCGACCTTACGTCACTCCGATGAATACATGACTTTCTTTGGGCTCTCATGCATGCCATACCGTATATGTACATGGGTTGGGGGGACGGGGATACATGTATATGTGGGGAATGGGAAGGATACATGTTTCATTGTCACTCGGTCGGCCGGGCTTATCATCCCGACGCGGATGCCCGGACGCGGGATTTATGGGCGAGCGGAGTATTTCGGCGCTATGTGGGCGAGCCGACTTGTTCGGCGCTATGATACCATATGACCGTACAAGCATGCATGGCATCCGCCCCTGTGGGCACTCATATGCACAACATGATTACTATGCCTTTTACATTATATGATCCCTATGTACCGGTTACTTTTTACATGATATGTTCCATACGTACAAAGTTACACACACGTGACATGTTCCATATGCACAAATTACTCCCTTATACGTGATATATCTCATATGTACAGGATATGCTCTACATCTCCATACCGTTGTTGCACATGATTATGTCTCTTTCTATGTTACCATCCATGCCTTACATACTCGACATTGCTCGTACCGACCCTCTTTTCTTCGGGGCCGCGTTTCATGCCGCGTGTGAACCTGCATGAGCCGAAGCTAGCATAGAAGATGTCCAGCGGGGTTGGTAGGCTCCACTTGTCCTGGAGTGCCGCCGAGTCAGAGCATATGTGCCATGATGTTTTGTTCGGAGTTAGAGACTTTGCAGACAGAGTCGGGGTTATTGGGTTGTCAGTCTGTAAGCGGCTCCAACAGCCAATATGTTATCACGTCTCGTGTTACGAGTCTTATATCATGTCAGATTTTACTTATGAAATTTTTTTTTTCTATGTATTCATTTCTAACTGATTCATAAGTTCATATGTGTAATAAGAGTCAGCGGGTTCGCTCGGCTCCAAATATGGGGTCGGGTGCCCATCACACCCTAGTGAGATCGAGGTGTGACATATTATCACTTAAATGAAGTGTACAATTCCCTTGGCCCACATTAATGTGTTGTTCCAATTAAAATTGAACACAATTTGTGTGGGCCAACACCCACTATACACGGCCAACCATGGAAATTGTGGATGATTTTCAACTTCCAATTTTATCACTTTTGGTCCCAAATTTTCCTAATTGTTCCATACCAACAAATTCATGCACAACTTATATCTCAAAATAAAATCGAAGGTCAAAAATCCCGACTTTGTATCCCGGAATAGTTTTGTCCTTAACTTGTCATAATTAATCCGGATTGTTCCAATGTTCAAAAATACGGGTTCTAACACTTTTCCCTTCAACTCCACAACTAGGCTAGGGTTTGCGATCTACAAAATGGATGGTTTGATGACCCAAACAACACTTCCACGCTACTTAGGGACCTCCAATTAGTGGATTTGCATCAAAGAAATATTTTTGGGATGGCTCAATTTGGACTTGAAATATATATATGGCCAAACGGTTGTTGTCATGCTTCTTCAACTTGATTTTTTTTTTTCTAAGTATGTGTTACTATTTAATTAGTAGTCATCTTTTATGCTCCCACATGAATTATACATGTGTCCATGGCCCACACATGTGTTGGACCAATAAAATTACCACAAAATGTGGGATCCACCCTCCCACTCACACGGCCAAATGGCCAAATAATGCATGATTTCCAACTTTCAATTATACCACTTTTGGTCCCAAATTTTCCTAAATGTTCCATGCCAACAAGTTCATAAACAAATTATGTCTCAAAACAAAATCGAAAGTCAAAAGTCTCGACTTCGTATCCCGGAATGGTCTTGTTCCTAACTTATCATAGTCAACCCGGATTGTCCCGACGTACAAATGCAAAATATAACATCCTCCTCCTTTTAGAACATTAAATCGAATGTTAAACTAACCCCATGGGTCTTACAAGCGTTTCGGGGGAGTCTCTTTTACAGTTATCAGATACAAATTTCATACGTCAATCAACATAACCAATTAAAGAGTCTAAATTACCACGCACCCGCATCCGGTGGCGCCTCCGATCCCGCCCACGGTCAACGATAAGCGGTTCGATGGGACCGCCGGACTAGGCTCCACCACGGCCTGTCTCGCCACGCCCGCCGGGAGTCGATATCCCGCCCCATCGGGCGCATGGGAGGTGAAGACGAACTAGGAACCGACCCGCAGGGCCGAGCCCTTCCCCCCGCATCGCCCCCCGAAAGGACAATCTCTCGCGCGCCCCGCCGGCCTAATTGGTAAAAGCAAGCACCCGTGGCACGACGACATTCCCCCCGAGTGGCGTCCCCGCGCGGCGAGGACATCGTATTTGGAACCGGCCGGAACCTCCGTCCATCCGTGAGCCCGAAGTGGGAGCTCGATTTTAGCCCCCGAATACCCCGCATCCAAGTTGGTATAATACCGTCGGGGTGTACTGTGCCCTGGTATCTTCTATGCCGCCGAGGTCGCCCTCGAGACTCTCCGTATCACTCGCCGGTATCTAGCCTCGGGGCTGGCCCCTATCACAATCTATCGGACGTCCCCCGCGTCGCTCCTCCATACCCCGGGTACGTGCTCGAACCCGTGCGATGTCCATCCCCGACCGATTTAGAGCCATCACCGAACAACCTCTATGTGTAATCATCCAACCCCATCACAAATCAACATCCGATCCGTCAACAACATAAGTTCACGCATATCCAACAATTATATAAAAATAAACCCGACTCCCGGGGCAAACCGTCATACAAGCATCATTACCGTTACCAAAATAAGAAAATTACATAGTCCCCCCTTTCAAGCAAATTATCTGAATGTTAAGGCCAACCAAAAACTAAAAGACATCATCCTAACAAAGCCCGAGGACTCGTACCAAACGAAACATCAGAAAATTGTCTGACGCTAACTCCCGACTCGGTCAATCCTTAATCATCCGTAACGTACGCCGCATCTCTCGAACAAACTCATGAGGGTCCTCCGGGAGGAAAAGGGTCTTTAATCATCCATCTTGCTCTTGGCGTCGTCATCGTCGGTCCGCCGCCAACACCTCCACCCCTAGCCCGTACCACCAACCTCTCGCTACATCTCCAGAAGGAATACCGCCTATCGCATGGCCCCCTCATCCGCCCATGGAAATCGGGAGCCGGAGGTGCACTCGAACCCCATATAGCCTTAGTTCCTCTCCAGTTATGGACGAACACCTTGTCCCGGATCCGTTCCAAGCCCCTCTTCCGAAGTTCGTGGTGTAGCCGAAGGGGAATGCTTCTGGGGACAGACGTCTCGCATACAGGCAAAGAGACTCTCCCAGTAACTCTCCGGGGTGCCGAAATAACCCTTATCTAGTCCCCGGGGACCAAGGTGATCCTTCCCAGGCTGAACCCTCGAAAAACATAACATTTTGGAACAGTCATCCCATAACCATCTTATCGAAGCGCGCGTCTAAGATGTGCTCAAAGATAACACTCTAAATGTCCCGTAAGCCTCCCTGTTTCGATCTGCACAACACACCGATAAACAAGACCTACTAGACACCTCCTCCTGTGACATCACTAATCTTCCTCCTTTTCCTACTCTCCCTGCTAACTCCCGAGCCGGGCACCCAACCCTCCTTAACCGATATGGGTACAAACGACTCATACATATGTAACTCCACGTGGTTCCGCATTCGCATACAAGTATATATATCTTTTTGCATAGCGAGATGATATCATAATATACATAACGTATTCAAAGTCCTTCCATCCGCAACCATTTGAAAACCTACATTAACCGGTATGTTCGCCCAAAGCAAGAACACAAAGCATGAGGAAAGTCACATAACCCACATTTATTCGACGAGCCGCACCCTACGAGAAACAATGTTCAACCACCCTTTGCCGTACCCCCCGAATACACAAATACATATAACTAGAAATATAACCAAAATGTAGCCCAAATGAAAGCATCTCACTCTCTTGAACTAACAATGAAGCCAACCACCTCGAATCCGCTCCGGCATGAAACGTTAGCCGAAGAAAAGGGGGTCGGGATGAATATGTACCGAGTATGCACACTCTAAGATACATTGGGCTCCACCTTCACCCCATACCCCGAATAACAATTTTTGGGCGCAGAATCCAAAATACCAAAGTGTTTAATTTTCAAAATACAAATCATGCATAGGGTTCTCGAATATGGTCGCCTCCCATCGATGGCGCTATAACACATCTAATCGGATTTCATATCTCAAAGCCTATTTGTCCACGTTGGTCAAGAAGCCCCGCTTTCATAATAGTAAGGTCATAGCATACCGCGGTCAAGTACCCACTGGTCAATATCACTCCGACATTGGAAATTTTTGCGGTGGGAATATCCTCCCATACCGCCTTGAACCCATGAATATCACATAGTGCACATTTTACCGGCCCGATTTAGGAAAGAAGTTAATACATCTTAACAATTTTGTATCGTAAAAGAAACATACTTGAAAAATTGAACAACATCCTTCCCCAATAGATAATCAAAACAAGAACCGTTAGTTCAAACTAAAACATTAGTCAAATCAGGTTTTCTTCCGATGTACCACTAGGGAACATATCAAACCAGAACTTGCGAAACCATAGTTACGTTTAATCATAGATATACGAATCATCATTTCGTACTAACTAAATAAGTAATCATGCTCACAGTTGGAAAGATAGTCATATTAAGTTCTTTTCAAAATATTAATTCATTATCAAGGAAAAGTCGCTAAGACCCGTTTTGAAAGGTACAAGCCATCAACTCCAATCCGGCCCGATGCCTATGTAGATCGAGCCATTATACGCTATAGAATCATTTGTGAGCATATCAAAGCCATCAGGTTCTATAAAGTTACGACGTTCGTATTATCAAGTATGAACAAAACTCTTTTAAAAACCAAACTTTTATGCAACTTTTGAAACTTAGTCATACAAAAGACATAAGTTTGCCAATATTTCATCATATCATGCATACGAAGACCAAGAAACAAATAAGAATCACGTACATCTCGGATCGCGAGAGTAGAATTTCCTCGAGGCTCGTGTCATAGCCTATTTACGACTAGGCATGCCAAAAGAAGGAACCGCATTTACATACCTCGCCCGTTCTCCAAGCTAATCAAAACTCCAACCTATGTCTCGGACTCCCCGAGGTCTACATAACATCAATAAATGCCAATGTCAACTATAAGTATTTAAAAGTTCATTTCCAAACTAACACATAATTCTACGGAAATTATATATACCCCTTAAGCAAATTATATTCCCCCTCTAAATAGACCAATCCCGAGAATTTAACTCACCAAATCAACAACACAACACCAACAACCAAACTAGCAACATCAATAATCAACCCAAAAAGCAATATAACATAAATAACCCTCTTTTACATCATTTAACAACCTTCATTATATTCAATTCAACGGCTTACCTTCAAGCCAACATCAACGCTTATGCATTCAAATACCAAACCGAACCCATGCCAACAATATTCAAAGACATCTTAAACAATTCATACAATGTTTCAAACATCCCAAATAATACTCCAACTCACCCGAAATTGCCCCAAACCCGAGAACCTCAACTATGACACCTTCCTCATTTCCAAATCATGATTTGCACCATGCTTCACACTCTAACAATGCTATTCTCATAAACATAGAAATTGCATTAAATGCACATAATTCTCCAAATCAGTCCACAACACTTACAATATCAATTTGAGTCATTAAACTCTTATCGTCAACATAGAATTCATAACGACAACAATCAAAATACTAAATAGAATTGATCCATTCTTGTCATATAATATGGCCTACATTCGGCCAACACTACACATATACATATGTGGATGATTCTCATTCCTTTCTTCACACTACACAACTAAACATGCTACATAGAATCAATTCATCATCTCAACACAACACACACACCTATACGGCCATACACACCATACACGGATATATGTCAACATACAATATTTCATGATTTTCATCCATTTTAGCATACTACAACATGCATACACCATTCATAACACATAAAACAAGATTAAATCTTACCTTTTTCCTTCAACTCCACAACTAGGCTAGGGTTTGCGATCTACAAAACGGATGGTTTGATGACCTAAACAACACTTCCACGCTACTTAGGGACCTCCAATTAGTGGATTTGCATCAAAGAAATATTTTTGGGATGGCTCATATTTTGACTATGAAATTTTCAAGGGTTAGTGAAATGGTATATAAAGTGGTTCTTCAACTTCGATTTTTTTTGGCTAAGTATAGAATGAAGGAAGATGAATTAGTAGTCATCTTTTATGCTCCCACATGAATTATACATGTGTCCATGGACCACACATGTGTTGGACCAATTAAAATTGAAAGCCACAAAATGTGTGGGATCCACCTCCCACTCACACGGCCAAATGGCCAAATAATGCATGATTTCCAACTTTCAATTATACCACTTTTGATCCCAAATTTTCCTAAATGTTCCATGCCAACAAGTTCATGAACAAATTATGTCTCAAAACAAAATCGAAAGTCAAAAGTCTCGACTTCGTATCCCGGAATGGTCTTATCCCTAACTTATCATAGTCAACCCGGATTGTCCCGACGTACAAAATGCGGGATATAACAACTTCGATTATGGAAGGAGATAGAAAATGGGTCACAAGGATAGGAACAATGAGATTTTGAGTAGTAGTTTGGAATGAGTGTTGAAAATTGATATGTTGTGATTGTAAGTATGCTATAAATGCCATTTAGAACATGGGATAAGTATTATATGTGAGAAAACGCAATAGTGAACTATGACCATGATTATGGAGGACTTGAAGTGAAATTGTGAAATGTGGATAATGTAGATGAACGATGATTATTGTTTATAATATTGTGAATGTTGTTATGGATGTTTGGGAGTTGATATGTAATATGAGAAAAGTTGTATAAACAAAGGAAATGCTGCCCAATTTTCTCTAGCATTAGTAAGCATGTTCATATAATCGATTAGCTAATGTTGATGCTAATCCCCTTGAAGGTAGAAACGCGAGCATCAAAGGAGAACGATCAAGTGATAGAATAGCTAAACAGAAGAAGTATGTAAGGCTAATCCTTTCATTCTATGGCATGACTCCTATGGCATGAATCCTCCTATTTTCCCATAATCTTCCTAAATAAATGAAACTATGAGTCCGTGACTGTAACGAGCTATATATGTATAAGCTAATGAAAAGAGATATGATACGAGCATGATAATGATGATGATGAGTTAAGTATAAAGAATCCTAGAGTAAAATAAGATGTCCATGGAGTTAATGATCCTAGGTATGGTTCCATTGACGCTCTTCTTTGTGTACGCTCACCTTAAAATGTTAGTCCCTTCAGGGTGAGATATGATGATTATGATCACTCCATAATGTAATCAGGGGTTCACGACCTTATGTCACCCCGACATAGCCCAGTTGCCTTCGAGTTCTAAGGTATGTTTTGATGATAAATGTATAATGATGCTAAGTTATGATAAGGTCATGATATGCCTATGAGATATATAGTAATGATAAGTCTATGATGTGCTCAAGATAATACAATTCCACCGTGCCTTAATGGCCGGACATGTCACCGCGAAGGCGGCCTGCTTGTGATTCCACCGTGCCCCAAATGGCCAGACATGTCACCGCTAAGGCGGGCTGCTTATGATTCCACCGCGCTTAGAAGGCCGGACATGATCACCATTAGTGGGCAACATATGATGGTTACCCGGATGCGGGTTAACGATGATATATATATATATATATATATATATATATATATATATATATATATATATGATACGATGATGTATGCGCTATGATGATACATGTACTACGATTATATAAGATATATGTGTTAAATGTATCCACCCCTAAAAGTTACGTTGGTTATATCTTCATCTTATGTCTTATGATTTCTCTATTATGTTTATTTCATTCCTGCCTTACATACTCAGTACAATGTTCGTACTGACGTTCGTTTTCTTTGGACGCTGTGTTCATGCCCACAGGTAGGCAGGAAGGTGATCCAGACTCGTAGAAGCTACTAGCAGACTTTGAGAGCACCCCATTATTCCGGAGGTGCTATTGATTTATTCTTTTGTGTATATACATGTTTTGGGCATGACGGGATCCTGTCCCGTCCCTATGTCTAGCACTCTAGTAGAGGCTCGTACATACGCATGTGTGGGTAGTATGATCTCACGGTTTCTCCTCGTATGTATATGTATTATTTTGATTTCGATAGCTGAAGGGCTTATGTATATAAAGTAAATATGTTTCAAGTGAAAAAGGATTTTCCTATGATTTGAGTATAAGATTAATGAATGAACGCTTGATGTGTATGATGGGTAAAGGTATGAGCGGTGCTCGGTGGTTAGCTCCAGGTACCCGTCATGGCCCCTAGTCAGGTCGTGACAATATCATTCCACCAGTATACATCCTTGATGTCATGATACATCTTTGTCGACCCTAGATGAATAGAATAATGTAATGTATATCTGCCATAATTTGATGTCATAGTACCGCTACATCTGGAACACATAATCAGCCTCAATACCTAAGGACCCCATCTTCCTTCACCTCGAAGGCTAGCAATTCATTATGTTGAACTTTCTCTTTGAGCTGCAATAGGATAGGATCTTTATACTATCTTTCCTTTACTTCTACTACTAGAGATAATGTTGCCGTATTCCGAATAACCACTCCGCTATCATCTAAGTCTAATAATCCAACACCTAAACTCGTTAGCTGATGTAGCTCTCTAGCTAACTCTCTCTTCTCGGCCCCTTAATATACCAGACTGCCTAAAGATCTGTGACTGAGGGCATCAACTACAATATTAGCCTCGTCCGGGTGGTATAGAATATCAACATGATAATCCTTTAACAAATCGGCCACCTTCTCTGCCGCAAATTCAGCTCATTCTTCATGAAGATGTACTGTAGACTCTTATTATCTGTAAAGATATGAACATGAATGTCGTATAGATAATGCTGCCATGTCTTAAGCGGGTGCATTATTGCTGCTAACTCTAAATCATGGGTCAGATAAATGCATTAGAACACATCCCAACCCGGCACCTGAAGCGCCGTAATAAATGCATAACCCTATGAGCCTTCTGGAATTATCAGAACTGGTAATGATGTCAATTAATTCTTCAGCTCTGAAAACTTCGCTCGCAAGCGTCAGTCCACTGAAGTGTAGTTGACTTTTGAGTCAACTTTTGCAAGGGTGATTAAAGGGAGGAGAAACCCTCCACAAATCTCATGTAATAGTCTGCAAACCCCAAAAAGCTACGAACCTATTACGCCTCTCGCTTTCGTCTTAAGAAAGTCTATGGCTTTCTAGTTGTGTATACCCTTAGTACGGAGATTTATACTCGAGTTTTGTGATATTAAGTGCCCTACCTCATGTATACCGAAGTACAAGTATATTTTCCTTACAATATGATAGGATTAGAAGCTAAACGAATCGAATCAACGCGAGTTAGAGCAACTTAAGGAACCAGGAAACAAGTCCACTTTGACGGTGCAAAGGGATGGTCCATCGATGTGGCGTCCTTTCCCTTGGTCGACATGCCGAGGCCTCTGAACTCAAGGTGGCAGAACGACAGAGCAGAGTCGACGGTCGTCGACGTATTGACGAGCTGTCAACCCTCTCGTCGACCCTGAGGCACTGGAACTTTTTGTTCCACTTATATATATAACCCCTCACATTTTTATCCTCATTTTTTATTTCCCCAACCAGAGAAAACCCTAAAATATTTCCTCTCAATATTTTCCATTATATTGGTGAGATTTTAGCAAGATCCGAGCCCCGTGAACCCAAGCTAGTGAAGAAAAAGTTGTTCCTAGGGTCCCATTGAAGTTGTTGAGCTTAGGAGTTGGAGTTGAAGTTTGATTTTTAGGAGTTCTAGTTCCTTCAAGATATGTATATGATTCTTACCTTTGTTTTTGAGTTAACTACCAAGAGTTTTAGTGGTTTAAGGTGAAGGAAATGGTGTTGTGGAGGCATAAACTAGTTTGTTGAGATGGTTGCCTTGTGGGCTGTTTTGGATTAGATTTTTGGAAGAGATTCTTACTTGTTTATATTGCCATATGATGTTGTTGTTGTTGTTGTTGTTGTTGATGTTGTGTATGTAGTGGGCTATTTTGGAAGTTAGATGGGAGTGGAAGTTATAGAGGAAATGTTGTCAGAAATTCGTTAAGTTTTTTTCGTACTTGGAGTGGATAGTGAGTGATTTAAATGGTCTAATTGGGGCTTATGTTATCTTGATTTTAGACTTACGAGTTCGAGAAATAGACATTGGATGATTAGATACGCTTAAGGTATGTTAAGGCTGTCCCCTTCTTTCATTTTGGCATGATCCTTATGATACGAACGAAAGAAGTGAACGAGCGAGTTCCAAAGACTCTATTCTTTGATAGTGTAAGGATATTCGTATCCTTGGCCTCCTATGTATCATGTCTATAGCTTCCAGAGATGTATTACACTGACATACTTGTTTCTTATGTTACAAAGAGGAGTTCAGAGTATCCTTTCATAAGTCTTTCATGCATTGATATATATGTACAACTATTTTCTTATATTGCGCCGTGCTATAGTCGGCCGGGCAGGCACGTAGATGTGCACACTACTGCTGTGGGCAGATTATGAGATTACCCCTGACGCGGGATAACATGAGCTATGGATAAGATTGTACGTTCCACAACACTGGCAGTTATACTATGATATATATTTATATTTGGTTTTGAAAAGAAGCATGCATACCATACGCTGTAAAGGTACTTTCGGTTATACAGAGTATACAGACACTTTCAGATATTTGGACTAGCTTTCATGTTTCAGATATCTTTCATGATTCTCATGTATATGTTGTTCTTATGCCTTACATACTCGGTACATTATTCATACTGAATCCCCTATTGCTCGGGGGCCTGCGCTTATGCCTACAGGTTTAGGTAGACGGACAAAGGTCCGGCTCCGAGGACTTCCACCCAAGAAAGAGTTAGTGCGCTCCACTTGGTTCAGAGCTACAGTCTATTTTTGGTGTGCTATTTTTTTGACATGTATATATGGGTATGACGGGGCCCTGTCCTATCCTTTCTACAGCTTTGTACTCCATTAAAGGTCTGTAGACAGTTGTATATAGTGGGATGTTATGTAGCCTTGTCGGCTCTTATTTTGTTGTACAACCTATGTAGCGCCACTGGCGGCTTGCACTCTTATTTTCGGTATATATATACAGGTGGTTGTGAGTTCTTGATGTAGAGTTCATGGTGTTGTTCTTACAGAGTTAGTATAATTCAGTTATAAGTCAATTATGGGCCACCCCGTTCTTTAGTGAGATCTAGGTAGGAGTATAAAGGTGTCTGGTCGATAAAGGTCAGGCACTCATCATGAGTCATCGGTTTGGGTCATGACAAAAGTGTTATTAGAGCAGTTCTGTCCTAGGGTTGTCTACAGATCGTGTCTAGTAGAGTCTTATTTATGGATGTGTTATGCACCACACTTATAGACAGGGGGCTGCAGTACTGTCACGACCCAACCCCGTAGGCCGCGACTGGTGTCCTAACTGGACACCCGTACGTATCTATCTAACAGATCCGGCATGCCAAATAGCTAATTCCGGTCAGACATACATAAATTCGTACAAATATAAAATACATCGCGCAGAAATATACGTACATAAACATAATTAGACCTGTACACTAGCCGCTGAGGCTATCATAACAGACAAAGTCGCAAACTCGAACATACG